>NC_025690.1:21488720-21492211 GCF_000633955.1 Camelina sativa
ATACATCTCCCTTTGATGATGCAAGCCAAATGCAACTACTACTCTGTTTTCTATATCTCAAATAAAATGCAGAGAATGCAATCTGAAATGAAAAAGAATGAATAGAATCACTCTACATCCTACATGAAGCTGACAACCTCAGCCAACAACTCATCCACTATCATACTTTCTAATTCACAAACCACTGACTCATCATCAGCTTCAAGTTCTAACCACTCATCAATGTCTATGACTGGCACTTTGGCCAATGATTTTTTCTTGGCTCGCCTCTCTTGCTTAGCAAGTACTTTCCAGAGTTCTTGTTTCAGTGCACATGTGCTTAGTGCAGTGCCAAGCCTCCTAGAAACGGGTTTCTTCCATGTCGGTGTAGCTGAAAAAGATTCAAGAATCTCGACCAGACTTGACTTCACTCTGTCAAACAAAACCCTTCTTTCAGACCTCTTCCAATATGTCTCTGTATAATACTTCTTCTCCAGTTTCTCGAAGATTTTGGGGCTGATGGCTAAATCTCGTTTGTCAGGAACCCAAATTTTGTCCCCTTGTACAGCTTCAGCCAAGATATCATCAATGTACGAAGAGTCCCTGCTTTGTTGGGTATCCAAGAACCCAATTCGTTCAATGTCCTTGCTTTCTTTGACTTCAGAACTGACCACAGACTCCTCATCGCTCCATACTTCCATCCCACNATGGATCCGATGACAATTCAGGACCCGCACCCACAACCACAAATACTCCATCAGCAATTACAGTCCCAGCCGGTCCAGCAGGTGCTACAGCGGGTGAACACGAGCCATTACTAGAGTTCTTTATGCATGACGTGCTAGGCGGGTCTCACCCATCGGCTCGTGTGGTTACCGGAATAGTAGCTCAAACCGAAGTGAATGGAATACCATTCTCTAAGGCCAGCAACAGCATTTTCCCGGTTGACAATGGAGTTCCACTGGTCAACTCAAACAACATCAACAGTGTTATTAACCCAAACACAGCTCCACTTCTCACAGGACTTGGCGGTGCTCAAACCTCCACCGTAATCCAAAACACTAATGGGAATTCCAACGATGCTCTTAGCGCAAACAATCTCCCTTTTGTAACCGCCGGAAACCTCCCTCCTGGTGCTGCCCTCCAGCATCTCATGTTCGGAACCATAACCGTTGTGGACGATGAACTAACCGAAAGCCACGAGCTCGGCTCAGCTGTTATAGGGAGAGCTCAAGGCTTTTACTTGGCCAGTTCTTTGGACGGCACAAGCCAGACTCTTTCTTTGACCGTGTTGCTACATGGAGAGCATGACCATCATGACACTTTAGACGACGCCATTAGTTTCTTTGGAGTTCACCGGACCGCCTCTCATGCCTCTCAGATTGCAGTTATTGGCGGGACTGGGAAGTTCGAGCACGCGAAAGGGTATGCCATAGTGGAAACTCTGCATAACCAGAACAACCAGCATATCACTGATGGTCAAGACACCATCCTCCATTTCAGTATATACCTCACCTACAAAGCTTGAAGAGAAAATGAGACTTANATACTTCTTCTCCAGTTTCTCGAAGATTTTGGGGCTGATGGCTAAATCTCGTTTGTCAGGAACCCAAATTTTGTCCCCTTGTACAGCTTCAGCCAAGATATCATCAATGTACGAAGAGTCCCTGCTTTGTTGGGTATCCAAGAACCCAATTCGTTCAATGTCCTTGCTTTCTTTGACTTCAGAACTGACCACAGACTCCTCATCGCTCCATACTTCCATCCCACTCCCATCTGAATAACTCTCAGATTCAGATTTCAGGGTCTCAAGCTGTTCCTCTAGACCTAATGAGATATAAGAAGAAGTAAAGATTTATTACAGTTTAGCACATTCCAGCAACAAATATTTACAGCTACAAAACTTTTTCCTTACTTTGAAAATCGTGATCTTCACTGTCGTCTAAGGTATCTTCGTAAAACATTGGCTCCAGAACAGAAACAGGACTAGGTTGATGAGCTTCTTCCGAGTTCGTCTGACATTCCGGAGATGCATTGTAACAATCATCGTTTTTATCCTGCAGTTCAGTGTAACATCAACATAAGCTTCAAGTACTCAGATCATTACACCAAAAAAGGACCTTGACGAGTTAAGATACAGGGAGGATTTCAAAGGTAAAGGAGTCTATTAGAAATGGTCTGATTTCTCCATATAGTCAAATCTTGAACATTTTGAGATAAATAAAGTTACCTTGCTAATGAAATCTGAAGAAGATGAATCCCTGAGCTTCACATCTGCTGCAACTTTGTCCCTAGATGTACTAACCATCAAACTGGATATAACTTCTCTCACAACTCTCTCCTTGTTCTGTTGACCAATTGAAGTAGTACCATCACAAAGTTTCTTATTCATTTCCTTGGAACTCTTCTCAAGTAAAAAGTCTTTCCCTTTCTTCCTATATCCCAAATGAGAAGCACTACTGAAACCAAGAGGAGTAAAATATCCCTGAGAATTCTCTTTCTTCTCCTCCATTTTGGGTTTCAGAGGATCATTAACACTTGTATGATGATGATGATGTCTCAGCTTCGTCGACTTCAAGTTTTGCTGATCATACCTCCTACCAAATCTCCTGTGAGGAGGCTTGGCTTGTGCATCAATTACACCTTTAGAAGCCAGCAAATTAGGTTTCTGGAGATAAACTCGACAGAGTTCCTTCGTTGGAACCACTCTGAAACCAGAATCGGAGTTTTGGATAGAACTCTTAACAACTCTCAGCTTTTCTTGATGCAGAGGTTGTTGAAACAGTTCATTATAACGCATAGATCTCTCAATCACGGATCTAATCTCCTTAAACTCCATTTCTCTCTTTTGAGACCCTCCTCACCTCACACCACAACAAGGTAGCCTTACGAAATTGCAAACTCTTCAGGAATCAACATAAAAACCCAAGAATAGAAAAACTGAAGTTTAATCTGCACACAAAGATGAAACCTTTTCAACACACTAATCAAAGAAGAAACGATTCAATCGACAAAATAACAAAATCCAGAACAACCCAGAAACAGAGAGAGAGAGAGAGAGAGAGAGAGATAAAAATCGAACCTTTTTGTCAGTAAAAGATGTTCTCAAAAAAAAAAAAAAGATTCGTTCGTCGATCCCAAATCTGCGAAAAGAACCTTTTTAAAAAGATGATTAGATTTTGAGACATACAACATGAAACTTTTTGTGGGTGAACACGAAGATTTGAGGATTGAAGAGAGAAAAAACAAAAACCAACCTTGAAGGGTCACAATCACAAATTCACTTGTTCAAATTTGTTGAAACGAAATCGAAATCGAACGTCAAAAAATATGTTCAGTTTGTTTCACACACGAAATATTTTGGGGAATTTAATAAGTTAAAGTTTTCTGTTTATTTAATTTGAAAGACTCCAATAATTTTGGCATGGGGCCGTTATTATAATACGATACACAAATTTACAAAATACATGCAAAAGAAAATGAAAACGACGTTCTCCGTTGCTTTTTTTTTT
>NC_025690.1:21492358-21493109 GCF_000633955.1 Camelina sativa
TTTTTTTTTTTTTTTTTTTTTTTTGAAAAATGTTCTCCGTTGCTTTACTTTATTAAATTTCCCTCGTCAAACAAAACTTGAAAGTTCAAAACAATAACAATCTCTCTTCAAAGTCAAAATGCTAAAAAAAAAAAATACTCAAATTTACACATTGACTGTATTAAATACTCTATCTAACTTATCTTTATTATATTATACAATGTATGACTATCTAAAACCATTTGTAGATACATAGTATAAAGCATGTTATAAACTTGTACTCTGGAGGTATTATTTTTATAATTATGTGGAAACTGAATAATAATAGAACCACAAAAATTATAAATCAAAGATGCTACTAGACAAACATAGAAAACATACCAAAACAGCACACAAAAACACTAAAACAAACAACTTCTAGTATATCATTACTTTTTAATTTAGGGAAGATCATTTCTTTAAGATTACAATTACATCTTAGTAAGTGTACTTTAGTAAACTATCTATGATATATTACAGATCATATACTATTGTTGATAGGATGATTCATGAATAATGGAACCACACAATTTATAAATCAAAGATGCTAATAGACAAACATAGAAAACCTACCAAAACAGCACACAAAAAACACTAAAACAAACAACTTCTAGTATATCAATACTTTTTTTAATTTAGGGAAGATCATTCTTTAAGAATCCACTTACATCTTAGTAAGTGTACTTTTAGTAAACTATCTATGATATATTACAGATCATATACTATTGTTGAT
>NC_025690.1:21493221-21498820 GCF_000633955.1 Camelina sativa
CCCCCAAGAAGGTTTTAAATCTAAGAAATTACAAAAAATATTTATGTGAACAGATAGGCAAATAAATTCATTTTTTTGAAAACAATTCAAAATCATAGAATTTAAATATTATACAGAAAATAACACAACTCATCATCAAATGGACTAATCCAACAAGCCTTGAGAATTATATGTCAACAAACGTTCTTACGTGACCTTCTTACTTGGTTTTATGGTTTGTTCAACGTTCTAATGCCACTTTCATAGTTGATCCTTTCCACCATGTGAAACTGCTGCAACCAAGTCTTCAACTTTCACAGGCTTGTGCAGCTGCAGAGTCTCAGCCATTGTTCACAATCAAGTTAGGAACCAGATAAAAGACCAACAACTTATGGCAACCAGTCAACGAGAGATGAAATGGAACTGTAATATAAACTCACCGCATCTGCAATGTTATACCAATGAAAAGACCGCACAAAAGTATCGTCTTTTGAAGGGAGATTATCGTGATTCCAGTATGTCAGGTTATCGAATTTGGCCTTGGCTTCCCAACACGTGTTCTCGTCCGTGATACTAGAAGCTTTTCTTTTTCCATTAGCATTCAGGTTACTCGCTTGTTGAAGCACAAAACCTGAAGGGGGATAACATATGAACAAGCTAGTGAGTAAGTGAGTAACCAAAAACATACTAATATCTCGAGTAGCAGATTCATCAAGATATCTCAGATATCTATTCTCAAAACTCTCTAACTAAGATCTCCATCAGCAGTAATTTTTGTACATTAGCCCCATCATTCTTAAGATATATCCATAAGTAATTCAAAAGTTTCCACCTTTTCATCAGTTAAGGAAAGAAGAGTACCAGAATAGCCAATAGGGAGTGAGATAGTTGCTCCTTGCAACTTCCTTCCTCTGAAATGAGCTTCTTTCGTTCTTACTCCATCAACTTCAACCTCTACGGTTAAGAAAAATTTCCACAGTTAATCTCAATATTAAAAAAAGTACTAGTGAAAACAGAATCAAAAATACATAGTAATATTGTTCTGTTACCACTGGAATTAGGCTTGAAATAGTGGGAAACTTCAGCAGGACCATCGAATCTAATGCAGCAAGGGAGCTGGTGAACTTGACTACTAAGATCCGCAATCAAGTTTCCATCTACAGCAGCTCTAAGGTCTATGGTTCCCATTAATCCCCCCCACTTTGGATCAATTCCTAAAGATTTCTGTAACACAATTCACAAAAGTAGTCCAATAAGTGATGAAGACAAAGAATATGAACTTCAGCTTTTGTAAAGAGACTCTAATGCAATATACAGTGAATAGAAACAAAACCAGTTATATAAAATAATAAACACTTGATATTCAAATTTGATTAACCAATGGAGCAAAAAAATCTTCTAACAACTAATATCAGAAGAGAAAGAATCAATTCACCAAGGAATAAGCTAAGATTAAACCATAAAAGTATCAATTTTTATAACATGAAAGAAGAAAACCAAAAGAACCCAAGTGATTGATTAGTTTAAACGAGAGTATTCCCAGCAAAATTCATCAGAAATATAACTTTCTAGTCTCAAGAGTTTACCTTTTGTTTATCTTGAAGTAACGGTGTCGGAGAAGAGATGAAAAGAAGAAAGTGATTTTGGGTTCCAGAAGAAATCTGACTAAAAAAACCTCAGAATTGAAAATTAGGTTTAGTGGTTTGCCGGTTAACTTGTACCAAATATTATTACTATTGACTTTGGTTTGATTGGTACGAGACATATAGTTTTGCCAAATACTCCCTCCCTTTCAAAATATAGGATGTTTTAACAAAAGCACGTGTTTACTTTTCAAAAGTTCAACCAATCAGAAACAATATTGCATAATAGATAATATTAACTTAATCATAAAGTTGCATAAAAACTTGAAAACATTTTATATTATGAAACAAAAAATCTTTCTACTGGTAGTGTAGTATGTAGTTGACGGAAAAACTTGACACTCGACACCTCTCCAGAATCTGCTTGAAAACGAAACGCAGGTAAGATGTTGTCTTTGACTCTTAGACAAAGAACTGATCCCAAAAACGGAAGTTTTTCATTTTTAATTAAGAAAATCCCAGAATTCTAAGGATTAGGAGTTGCCTTTGAACATAACATCATTGATTCTTGAAATATCAATGTCAGAAATTGGATCTATAGGCCTGTCTTCACCTTCTTCCATCCCAGGATCGAGTTCTCCAGGTTCTCTACTGTACTCATCTGCCATACCAAACAAACAATATCATCAAAGCAAGCAAACTCCAAAAAAACCACTCCCCTGCACATACAACATTTGAAACATTCTAGCTAGCTATTGGAACAGCGAGGACAACATTAGATGAAAGTAATCTAAAAGAGGGGAGCTCACCAAACAAGGTATTGAGAGAGGTTGGAGGTGGAGTAGCGATGAAGTTGAGACCAATGTAAAACGCCAAAGATAGCATCAAAGTCACCATCAAATACGTTGGCATAGCCAGTACCCAGTACCTGCTTGGGTAGTAATGGATACCTAAAGACTCCAAGAGTTTATCTGGTACGTAAGCCCATATCAAGAAGATGACAGTGGCAACAACAGTCGAAATGGAACCTACAAAACCATACACCTCTGAGGGTTTGGGTCCATGATGAACTTGTGATGCTTTGAACGGAGATGACCTTCTGCTGTCTGAATCCCTGAAACCGGGCTTTTGCTTCTTTCTCTTCGAGAAGCTTAATACTCGTCTCGGACTATTCACTGAATGGGCTTCTTCCATACTGAGAATTGAAACAAAGTAAATGAATCCAAGTGTGGAGTATCAAAAACCATTTTCTGGTATAAAACAACAAACTTGAGTGCAAGACAGTAGATCAAATATATCAAATCTGGTGCAAAACAAAAGTTATAACGGAAAACAGAACGAAATTGCAGCTCTCGTTAAACCCTCAAGGCAAGAAATAATAAATCTCTAAACTTTCAATTTGCAGAAACTTAAAAACCCATTTTATGAGTTTTTAATTTGCAGAAATTGCAGCTCTCGTTAAACCCTCAAAGCAAGAAATAATAAATCTCTTAACTTTCAATTTGCAGAAACTTAAAAACCCATTTTATGAGTTTTTAATTTGCAGAAATTGCAGCTCTCGTTAAACCCTCAAAGCAAGTCATTTTATGAGTTTTTAAGAGTTCATGTAACTATTTTGACACCAAACAAAAGCAGACACACACAACACAAGAAAACACCATTCCAAAGTTCTAAACACATATATACTCTTTACTGAATCATAACAGAGCTTTAGCCTTTAGAGAGAGAGAAAAAAAAAACCCTTACCTCCGCTCCGCAGCAGCTCTGCTCTTACCTCCGCTTCCTTCTCCAATCACAAACTGAATCAAACATATCAAAAGTTAGGTTTAGCTTCTAAATCATCACATCGAACATATCAAAGGCTATAACGAAAATTGCAGATCAAAATCAAACAAGGAAACCAAATCAAAGCATCATTTGCGTTTTTAAGTATAGCTTCGTATCACACAATTCAACAGCCACATCGAGAAAATTTTCGCGAAATCAAACAAGCACATCAATCTCATTCCACAAATAAGAAAATCGTTTACCTGCCTTTTGCTTCGGATCAGAATTCTAAGGCAAACAGAGGAATTGCTTTAAACCATGTCAACAAAAGCCCAATGTTCTAAAAAGATGGTTACTTACAGAGAAAGAGCAAAATACCCAATCAGTTGAAACTCTCAATTTAACAAAGTCGTAACAATCAAAAGGGATGACAAAAGTGACAGAGAACAAACTCACCACGATCAGTACAAAGCTCCGTACTCGTGACTTAGGCAAAAAGACAAACACTTGGAGTGCAAAAAGAATGAAAGGAAGTAGTTCCTCATAGGGTTTAAATTACTATGATAATCCCTAAGCTCCTCATATTCAACCACAAGGTAGATTATGTCTTATAACCACCCTACTAAACTTCTCCCTAGCAATTTTATCATCAAACTTCACCCTCTTTCTTTCTACATCCACATTTAGTGAGCATTTATCATAATGTCGTTTCAAATTAGATGTTCCACTAGTAGGCTGCCACAAATAACTCTTTGGACATTTTTTACAATAAGCCCTTTCTTCATCGTTATCAGCTTTTTCTATTACAAAGTGATTCCACACTAATGATCTCTTATTTCTTTTTGCATGATGAGAAGAACTTACTAGTATTCTAGATTGTGATGCATTTGATGATGATGATTGTCCAACAACACCACTAGGAGCTTCTTCTTCATCATTTGATTCATTCATCACTTGTTCTGCAAACCACAACACAAATCCATGAGACGTTTCTTACACAAGTACACAACTAACACTCACTCGCAGCATAACACCGGAAACTCACTCACAGCATAACACAAATTCATGAGACGTTTCTTACACAAGTACATAACTTTATTGATTACTAGAGAAACTCACTAAATAACACACTAAAAGTCACTAGATAACACACTAAAACTCACTAAACAACACACTAAAAACTCACTTGTCATGGTTCTTAAGCTACGGTAGTTTGTAATATGCTAAACTCACTAATCCATGGTTACTAGAGAACAACAGAGATGATACTAAACCTGACTTAATCAGAAACATCTACAGAGTACAGATCAATCCACACAAATACATAAGCTAATCCAAAAAAACATCTACAGATCAATCCACACAAATACATAAGCTAATCCAAAAAACCCCAATAGAAGAACCCCGAATACAACTGGATTCAAAGCCTTCAATAGAATTCAAACGTTCCAACAAGAGATTAGAGATCAAACAAACACAATAATTCAATAGATCAAAAAAAAAAAATGAAGACACAAAATCAAACAAAACAAAAAAGAGAAGCAAAAATTTAGGGAAACCCAGATATTTGAGTGATTCATACCAGAAGATTGAGTTCCAGATGATCGAATAAGAAGGGGGAGAACGGAGAAGCTTGAGTCTGTGTCCGTCGAAGAAGAAGAAGTTTGAAATCGAGGACTCGACGAAGAAGAAGAAGTTTGGTTTTGTTTATTTCTATTGGTTCAATCTGGTTTACATATTTAATTAAAAACAAAATCGGTTTAATTTGGTATGTAAAATCAATTTAATTATGTTTGGTTTGGTTTTAGTCAACTCATCAACCATTTTACTCCAATCCATTTCAATCCAATCCATTAAATCCATAAACCATTTTGATCCAGTAACCATTAAAACTCAAATTATCAAACTCAATAAGTTTTTGGTTTGAGTTCATCTATAATTTTGGATCCATTTTGACACCCATAGGAAGTACTTTGGCCCAAGATGGGTAATCTTTAGTCGACTTATGTATTTATTTATTTATTTTATTTTTTTTTATTTTTTTGACTGTCTATTTTATTATTCTAACAGTTTCCTTCATTATTCCAAATTTATTCTTTGGCCAATGAACTGCTTAGAGGATGTTATTGGTTTGTGATTTATAGAGTTTTAATGACTTTGAAATGTTATGTAGAATTTGTTAAACTCTTTGGTGTTATTAGTTTTGTAATTTTAAAACTTTATTTAAAATATAAATAAATTTGATGTTATTGGATTTTACAAGATTGTAG
>NC_025690.1:21498844-21522583 GCF_000633955.1 Camelina sativa
TAGATTGTGATGCATTTGATGATGATGATTGTCCAACAACACCACTAGGAGCTTCTTCTTCATCATTTGATTCATTCATCACTTGTTCTGCAAACCACAACACAAATCCATGAGACGTTTCTTACACAAGTACACAACTAACACTCACTCGCAGCATAACACCGGAAACTCACTCACAGCATAACACAAATTCATGAGACGTTTCTTACACAAGTACATAACTTTATTGATTACTAGAGAAACTCACTAAATAACACACTAAAAGTCACTAGATAACACACTAAAACTCACTAAACAACACACTAAAAACTCACTTGTCATGGTTCTTAAGCTACGGTAGTTTGTAATATGCTAAACTCACTAATCCATGGTTACTAGAGAACAACAGAGATGATACTAAACCTGACTTAATCAGAAACATCTACAGAGTACAGATCAATCCACACAAATACATAAGCTAATCCAAAAAAACATCTACAGATCAATCCACACAAATACATAAGCTAATCCAAAAAACCCCAATAGAAGAACCCCGAATACAACTGGATTCAAAGCCTTCAATAGAATTCAAACGTTCCAACAAGAGATTAGAGATCAAACAAACACAATAATTCAATAGATCAAAAAAAAAAAATGAAGACACAAAATCAAACAAAACAAAAAAGAGAAGCAAAAATTTAGGGAAACCCAGATATTTGAGTGATTCATACCAGAAGATTGAGTTCCAGATGATCGAATAAGAAGGGGGAGAACGGAGAAGCTTGAGTCTGTGTCCGTCGAAGAAGAAGAAGTTTGAAATCGAGGACTCGACGAAGAAGAAGAAGTTTGGTTTTGTTTATTTCTATTGGTTCAATCTGGTTTACATATTTAATTAAAAACAAAATCGGTTTAATTTGGTATGTAAAATCAATTTAATTATGTTTGGTTTGGTTTTAGTCAACTCATCAACCATTTTACTCCAATCCATTTCAATCCAATCCATTAAATCCATAAACCATTTTGATCCAGTAACCATTAAAACTCAAATTATCAAACTCAATAAGTTTTTGGTTTGAGTTCATCTATAATTTTGGATCCATTTTGACACCCATAGGAAGTACTTTGGCCCAAGATGGGTAATCTTTAGTCGACTTATGTATTTATTTATTTATTTTATTTTTTTTTATTTTTTTGACTGTCTATTTTATTATTCTAACAGTTTCCTTCATTATTCCAAATTTATTCTTTGGCCAATGAACTGCTTAGAGGATGTTATTGGTTTGTGATTTATAGAGTTTTAATGACTTTGAAATGTTATGTAGAATTTGTTAAACTCTTTGGTGTTATTAGTTTTGTAATTTTAAAACTTTATTTAAAATATAAATAAATTTGATGTTATTGGATTTTACAAGATTGTAGAAAAACTTTTTTCCAAGATTATAGAAAACTCTCTAGCAATTCTTCAAAATCTTTCACTTATTCACTTTTTATGATTTTATTGAAGTCATCAAAATTTTATATAAGTTAGAATTCAATAACGCTCCCTAAATTTAACTCAATAGTATTTTAAAGTTAATTAAGTGTTAGTTTAACTCAGTATTTCATATGCCAAAATAAAATATATTGATTTAACTTAGTAACTCCAAAGAAAAAACCAAAGCTTGTAAGACTATGCAATAAAGGTCCTAAGAAAATTAATTTATAACTACGATACACGTCTAAAGGACATCCGCTAGCCAAATCGCAGCTGCTCATACACGTGAGGTGAAAGGCATGCAGGCAAGCGATGTTGGATAGGGGATCACCCTCGGGTCGAATTCCCCAAAACATATCCACATTCCCTATTGTATGGGAATGGGAAGTCTTGGGGACGTACTGGAACAAGAGAAAGTGGTCTCGTGAAGATCTGAAGAGAGCCTCCGTAGATGCATTGTCGTCGTCTCCGTCTCCGTCGTCTTCAGAAGCAAACTCATAATCTTCATTTTCGTCTTCAATGATTAACTCAGCAGAAGCACCACCACCTTCAATATCTACATCCGGAGACGATCTTCTGACTGTCCAAAGAATGAAACAGAAGAAGAGGACCGAACATACACTGATTGCAATTCCAAGCGATGCGTAGGATTAGTCTTCAACAGAATGCGTAGCAGCAACATTCTCAATTGTGGTTACCGAAGTTTTCATCAACACCTTCTTTGTCTTCACATATATTAAAAATCAATGATATTTTGTTTATTATAATTTTTCTTATTTCATATTTCTTAATCTTTTATTTGTATTAATAGAGTATTATATAACGTATTAGATGTTTGAAAGTAAAATAAATAACCACTTAAAAGTTGAACTTGTATTAAAATTTTATACAAAAGTATATTTTTATTGAAGTAACAAAATGCTAATATGACAACAAAAATCTATTTTATGTGTTATAAAACACATACTTACAAATATTTTCTTATGTTTTGCTTATATTTTACATATGTTTTGCTTATATTTTACATATGTTTTGCTTATTTTTTGTTAATATTTATTCAACATTTCAGAAAAACCAAAAATGACTAATTTGCGTCCATATACAAACAATCACACCTACAATTTATATATAAAACTAGATTTTAACTTGCAATACACCGCATGCATATAATTTTTACTATTATTTATATTTTATGTTGTATTTGTTTGTTAAATATTAGATGTTTTCTAAATAGAGGAATAACTAAATTTTTCGGTTGTTTGTACAGCTAAATGTTTATATTAAATTTTTAACCCGCAATATACTTCATGACTATTTGTTTGTTATATTTAGTTTGTTTTGTTTAATGTTTGAGATTCAATTTTTATTTTTAATTATTATAAAAAAATAAGATATCTAAATAAGTCATTTATATATAATTAAGTCACATTGTTCCTAATGATTTAATTATTTTATACCATCTTAGTTAAATCAACTTGATTTTCTATGTCAAATGTTCTAATATTAATAGTGTTGAAATAATAAAATAAGATTTAATCCGTGTTAGTAGAAATTTAATGATGTTTTATTAATTCCAACATATTCTCTTTATAACTCATCTAACCATATTATATAGTATTTTAAACTTTTTAATTTTTACATATTGGTAATTAATTTTCATATACAGACGAAGAATTGAAAATTGGCGTCAGAGAAAGAGATGGGAAGAAGAAAAAACGATTTGGGCACAGAGGTCAGTTGGTTATTTTCCCGGTTTAATTGTACCAAATAAAAAAGCTCAAAGAAAGAACCACATCACATTCTAGAATTCACGTTTTTATTTGTGCCACATCGGCTAATTGATTTCTTCCCAAAAAAAAACAATTAGTAAAAACATATGAATCGACAACTCTAAGTTTGAACTTAACCCTAAACCAATCGACCCCCACAAAGCCACGATCACTTTAGTGTTGAATTATGGATTTTACTTAGCGATTCAGTTTCATTACCTATGGTTTCAGTTTCAACCTCCTCTCATCTCAATTGTAACCCACAACAAGTTCAGTTCAGTTATACGGTTTCAATTGCAAAGTCTATGTAAGACATCAGTATCACCCAATCGGCTTCAACCTTCATGGACAAAATCTACGGTTTCAACCTTCTTCGCTTATAAAAGTTTTCATAATCGGCTTCTGATCCATATATTATAATTATGTGGTTTTACTTGGACATCCCTCGAAAGGTTGATAAGCAATGTAGAGTAGAGAAACATGAATGATTCTAGAGAAATAAAAACAAAACTACATTCAAACTTTATAGTTCTGATGCCCCTAAACGTGAAACAAATCCCTAGTGTATAATAATGAGATGATGATTTAGTTAAAAAAATGGTTTAAGAACTAGGAGATTATTGGGGGATGGGGGGAGGCCCGCACAAGTGAGTTCTGCAAAAGTAAGCAGCGTCAACACTCGTACCAGCCTATTTACCCTTCCATAAATTCTTGCGCCATTTTTTAAACGTTTTCACGATTTAATTAGGCGCTGCGACCGGCTCTCACCGTTCGCTTTGTTTTCCTTACTCATTAGTTTAAGGCAATTTTCACCAGTTGTCCACTCTCAATACTTTATAGTAGTCTTCACAGCACTCACACGCCTCACCTTTCCGATGTGGAACAAAATTTACAACAACTATTTCTAATAATGTACGTCAAAGTCAAACCAACATGACTTTGGTTTTAAGACTTTTTATAAGTTGTACTGAATATGGTTTCTTTCAGTAACGTCATCTGCTTGAGACTAGTACATTTAACATATGTGTGCGTGAGTAGGGGAAAGCATCTTGTAGCTAAATGAAATGAAACACGCAAGTAGATAGTTACAAAGATACATTCCTTTTATCTCACAATTGTCTACTAAATAATACACTGGAGATTTTAAGTTGTAAAGATTTGGAAACGTAGACATCTTGAAAAGATAAAAAGCTAACTGTGGGATCTACTAGCGTGCTCGGGTTTGTGAGTGTACTCATAATCAAGATGCACAAATGCCCTTTCGATCTCCTCTAGCAGCTCGAGCTTCTCTTGCAGCGATTCTCCAATATCGTGAGCCATTTGCAGAGGCATGTCAGAAGGAAGAACGATGTCAACCTCCACAAAATAATGAGATCCAAATGTGTAAGCCCTCACTGTGTCAATGTGCCTAATGGCCTTGTGGTGGTTCCAACACAGGTAAGTTAGTTTCTGCAGATACTCTGGTCTTGCTGATTTCCCAACAAGAGAGTTCACGTTCTCCAATACCGTCATTGACCATGTACGAATCGTGTATATTGCAAGCTGCGTGGTGAATTAAGAGACAATTTTCAGCAAGGATGATAAAAAGACTTGATTCTGTTTTTATAAGTGTGGAAACTTACAATGATAGCTCCAACTGGATCGATCCAATCATCAATGTAATTGGCGAGGATTACTGCAATGAGTCCAATGATGTTTGTGATGACGTCGAAGAAGTGATCTTGAGCATAAGCTTTAACGATCTCGTTAGTGAATGATCTGCAGTAAAGGACCAGAAGCAGTTTGACCAATGTAACAGAAAGCATGATCCCAACCACCCAACTCTCTTGCTCTTTTGTTAGGTTGAACTCCTTGTGCTGTATGAAAGAGATTTTAATGAATAATGTATTGACTTTAAAAAAAAGCTATAGACCAAAGCTAGGTGATCAAGTATCAGACATACGCTGGATAACATTGTGCGAAGAGATTCCAAGATAATCTGCAACCCAAGTGTTGCCATCACTGATGCAAAGACTAGGATTCCCTGAGAGGATTTGAACCAAGAATCACATATTGAGAAATAGGAAAAAATTTGTAGACTTGTCGTAGTTGCACAGAGAAATCGATAGCACAAAACAATCTTGCTTAAGCTGATTCTATAAACATAACATGTAATAGAAATATACTAATGGAAGACAAATAAATGTGCATATATAATCAGTCTTTAAAAGGATGATACAAACCAGTGGTTGCATCCGTTTCTTTCCAATGGGATACTGATACGGGTTCGGTGTCTGCATAGAGAAGGCGGTAAACCACAGGATGAAGCCAGAAAGAAGATCAAGAAGAGAGTCCAGTGTGGAGGCAATGATCGCTAAAGAGCCACTAGTGACAGAAGCATAGACTTTTGCAACAAAAAGAACCATGTTTGCAACGTTTGATATTCTAATCGCCAATGTCTCGCTTTTAGCCAAACTATCCTGCTCTTCCTATATGAGCACAGGACAGAGAAATTCATACAAGTATCAGTTAACAAGAACCAAATGCATCATAGTTGATAACAAATGCATAGCCTCATCAAACCTTTGACATTCCAGGAACAAAGCCACGTTCAGCAAGTTCATCCATTTCAGTAAAGCCTTCAAGCATCTCTACTTGCTGCTGGTAATAATCTGCTACATTGTCTTCCGGACCTGAGAAAACTCAAAAGACATACATAAGCTTCAGATCAAACCCAGTTCATTATTCAGCTACAGTTTCTTCTCACTAATTAAATTGAGATCACAATTTTACCAATAGAGCAGAAACAAATAAAAGCCTCTTTCTTTACTGTCAACAACAAAGCAAAGATTCTTTTTTTTTGTTACCATAGCTTCTTCAAATCAGGCTAAAAGACTACTGAGTACTGACAACAAGTCAATCATGTTCAATCACTTCAACATCCAAAAATAATCAAAGATTCCACAAAATCTCAACTTCAATAACAACAGTAAAAATCTATTTTAAGAATCTAAAAGATGCTAAAAAAAGTAAACAAAAAGATCCCAAAACATATTAATTCTCTTATCACAGTAGAAGATGAAACTGAAGAAGAAGAAGAAGAAGAAGAAGAAGACTAATAAGAAAATGGAAATGTCGAGTGGAGTGGAGAAGCAAGAAGATTACCCAAACAACCAAGACAGTTGTGTAGTTTGCTCGGCGTCTTCTTCTCCTTGTGCGCCGGAGAAACCTGGAAATCGTCGAAATTTAACTGCCAGGAACGGTCACCGTTACCGTGAAACTCGAGCAGCGAGATCCCTTCGTCGGAATCTGGAATAGCTGGCTCAACCATTTTTCCGGCGATGGAATTGCGGCGGCGGCGACGGCGAGAGATTGTGGAGGAGGAGGAGCGGAAGCTGTGTTTATTTAATTTGTGTGTGTTGTGTTGGGTAAGATAATGGAAATTTGAAGAGACGGCGAGGGTAAATATGGTAATAAGAAAAAAAGATTGAGGCTATTTACTACTAGGACTGTTGTGGTTAGTAGACATTCCACAGAGATACTTGGACCTGCCCTCTTTAGTTAAAAGAGACGTCTCTGTTACAAATCTCCACGTGGCGGTTTTTCAATGGATTTGGGATCTCGCACGTGATTGGAGGAGTCATCATAGACACGTGTACAGCTGAGATGAGAACTCCTATTAAAGGACCCCTCGTGACAAGGTTGTTTTTATGGATGAACGTATGACTATGAATACTGGGAGTCATCATCATAGTCATCCTTTAAACCTAAGTAGAAGCCAAATTTAAAGGAATGAACTTGTAAATATTATGTGCAATATACACACTGTAGTTTCTAGATTTCCGTTGTTTTCTTTGGGTCTAGTCAAAGATTCTATGCTTTCAATGATCGATTAAAAGTTGACTAATAACAATTCATCTAAATAAATTTAATACTAATATATATATATTGGTGTGCTAATTAATGTTTAAAATTTTTGGAAAGTCAAAAACCAAAGAAGGCCATAGAAAAGAGAGAAGATGCAAAAACTTGTGATTGGCGAGAGATGACACAAAAGTTTTTTCAACTTGACGTAAGATAAACATCAAATATAAACTGTACGTCTTTTTACGCCAATAGCAACATGCCACTGAAAGCAAAGTAATTTACATTTTTCACAGTGAATTCATCTTCAATTGCTCACGGGCTTATTATGTGCCATGGCGATTATACTCAGCTCAAGTAATTAATTACTAATTTACTCAGCTTAACTCTTCACAAATCTACTAAGATTCAAGTTTCAATTGCTTTCAAGCTGTAAAAAGAAATTTTTTCTTTATCATGTTTTTGAAGAAGCTGATTGAAAGCAAAAGTAGTTGTGGAGTGATCTTATGCTAATTGTTTTCCTAATGAAACTATTGCCACTCACTCGGATACACACAAAAAAATGATTGAATCCGATGAAGGATTAATTCACCGTCTCATATAAATCCCTCTCTAAACAAGCCGAAGCCTCATAGCTGAAGTCTTTTTTTGCCATTTAAGGCCCATTTACAATATTGAAGGCCCAAAGTAATCTATAATGTTTAGGGTTTCAGTTTCTATCCACACTATATATTTGTAAGCGGCGGGTGGCTAGGGTTTCCCGTTTCCTGCCTTCACCTCTCCAGGTTCGTTCGTCTCTCCTACTTTCTTGACACTGAGCTCCAAATCTTTCTTACATTTCATTTCTTGATTTGTTATACTGAGTTCGGTTTTCTGGGTTTTTACAGATTTCGAGTCTGAACAAGAATCACTCTAAGCCATGTCTCCGGCTAAAGGTACGATTATTTTTTTTCATTGATAACCAGATTCCGTATTGAATCATTACTTGAACATGTTAGATTTGAATCTTTTACTAGACTTCAGCTTTGCTTCCAGTGTTCTTGATTAGCTTAACCTTCGTTAGATTTTTGGAGTAATCATGAATCGAATTGATTTTTGGAGTTTCCATGTATAGAAGTGAACATGATATGTAGATGTATTCATTTGGTCCTGATGTTGAAGCAAATGTAGTTTTGTTGTTGTTGTACTTATAAAGTTGTACTAAGTTGCTTAATCTCTATGTGATGTAATGCAGTTGATACTACGAAGAAGGCCGATCCCAAGGCTAAGGCATTGAAGGCGGCAAAGGCTGTGAAATCTGGTCAAACCTTCAAGAAGAAGGACAAGAAGGTTAGGACTAAGGTCACCTTCCACAGGCCAAAGACTCTTACCTTGCCTAGAAACCCTAAGTATGACAGAATCAGTGCTACTCCAAGGAACAAGTTGGATCATTACCAAATCCTTAAGTACCCACTCACCACTGAATCTGCGATGAAGAAGATTGAAGACAACAACACTCTTGTCTTCATTGTTGACATCCGTGCTGACAAAAAGAAGATTAAGGATGCTGTTAAGAAGATGTATGACATCCAGACTAAGAAGGTCAACACCCTCATCAGGTAACTTCAACGAGACTTTTCTTAAAAGCCTATTGTGAGTTTGATTGTGTGTAATTTATTTTGACACAATGTTATGTTTATTTGCTGCAGGCCTGATGGAACCAAGAAGGCTTACGTGAGGCTTACACCTGACTACGACGCTTTGGATGTTGCTAACAAAATAGGCATCATCTAAGTTTGATCTATCTCTGCAATTATCAAATCAGACTTGTGGTTTTTGTCTCTTGTAGTCTCAGTTTTGCTTTAAAATATTATTACCATTATATGGTATTTGTAGTATTTGGAGCAAAAACGTTTTACAATACATTCATGTTGCAGTTTATTTTTGAATTCAAGTTCTATGTTTTTCGCTGATGACTAATCTCATCATTAAACTCTCACAACAAAACACCTAAACTGTCATCATGCCAATGTAGCCTCTTCTCTAACCGGTGGGTGGATGGTCTTTAAAACCCATCTGTAACCACATGTTTGTTTGGATCTTTCATTATCCATTTATCCACGTTAAATGAATGGAGAACTCAGAAAATGACGAAAAATTAGAAATCTCTTATCCACACAGAACACTAAGGCAATGTTCATTGATCATCTACAGTCTTGTGAATTGTAGCCATTATGGCAGTCTCTTCACTGTCAATACGCTATGGTGTCTCACCAACTATCTCCCACAAGGTTAATAATAATAATACTGTTCTGATTCTACTTTATCTCGATTTCTGAAGAATGAAAATGTTTATGGTTCATTGATACATTGATTCATTTTCTTACCAGACACAGATACTCAGTCCAAATCCATCACTCAAAGCTTGTTGTTTATTATCATCCGGTGACAAGGTTGACCCCTCGGAGAATAGTGAGAAACTAAACTCTTCTTGACATTGACTTAGGTGGAATGATTTATTAATAAGTTCAATAGCTTACCAAAAAGGCAGCGGAAACACTTGGGATAGAAGGCAAGCTCTTGTTGGAGTAGGAACCTTAGTGGCAACTTCAATTCCAGCAACTTTGCTTCTTGCTGAAGGTAAGTTTTTCTCTCTTCTGCATTCTCTGAGGACCAAAAGCATAACTTTTATCGGTCATGTAACTCATATGATGTTTGCAGAGATACCAAAAAGCTACTCGGCTTTTGTGGATAGAGAAGACGGGTATTCTTATTATTACCCATCAGACTGGAGGGTGGGTAAGCTATGGCTTTGTTTCCTTTGTTGTTGTAAGGATATATGAAACGTAAATGAATAAGCTTTGACATGATCTTGTTCCGGGCAAACTGTATAGGAATTTGACTTCAGGGCACATGATTCAGCCTTCAAAGATAGATACCTACAACTGCAGAATGTTCGGGTCAGGTTCATACCAACAGAGAAAAATGACATCCGTGAAGTAGGTCCTATGGAAGAGGTGTGTATTGCACATCTTACTCCCTCTCTTCTCTATATGTAAATTTAAGATTAGTTCATCATTCTTATATGTTCATCAGGTGGTTTATGATCTAGTGAAGCATAAGTATGCAGCACCAAACCAAGTAGCTACCATCTACGATATGAAAGAGGTCAGATTGTTAACAATTTATAGAATCATCGAAGTTTTGAGAGATTGGATCTTTATAAACAAATAAAAGATGAAAACGCAGAGGGTGGAGAATGGAAGGAACTATTACACGTTTGAGTATGGACTAAGAACTCCCATCTATGCAACCACTTCCTTTGCAACAGTGGCAGTTGGAAACAGTAAGCATAGATTATAATAAAAATCATCAATGGGAAAAGATAGTGAGGGACTGAACGTGTTTGGTTGATATGATATTTGCAGACAGGTACTACACACTCATAGTTGGAGCAAACGAGAGGAGGTGGAGGAAAGTGAAAAAGCAGCTTCAAGTTGTAGCTGACTCTTTGAAGATCCTTGAGATTTGACAAACACAAGAAACATCTTATGTTTACTCCTATGATAGGAGTCCTATCTATCTTTCTCACTCTTGTGGTTACAAAATTGTCTGTAGTAGATAACAATATGAATATTTTCATATTCTCTGCAACTACAACGATGTTTTTGGTATTGTGACTTTGTGAGTTAGATTCTGAGTAGGCTCAATAATTCAATCAAACTTGGAAATAAAAATGGATATGATGTATTTACAAAAACAGACACATTTGTTCACTTTCTTCCTAACCATTACACATTTCTCCACCTAAATCACTCACAACAGCAACAAAAAAATAACAAACCTCAGCAAATAAATTACCTCTAATTGTCAGTTTCAATAAACAAATCGATATACCATAGAGACCAAGCAATGCATAAATACACAGTCCTACTCCTTCATTGCTTAGTCTCGTGAAAGAATTAAGGGAATCTAAACGTCTACAAGCTCCTAGTTTGCTTACAGAATCTAACCGTGGTTGTACAACTTCTCCTCATTTGGTCTCATCCCGGACTATAAGCCTTTGATCAGACGCAAGTTATGTCCTGTAACCGCATCCAATAACATTATCCCGTGGCATGTCACATGATGGTTGGTATGTGACTGAACTAATCTCGATTAGGGACAGGAGTCCAATCTCTCTAGATCAGTTGATGCCGCCGTAGATTCTTGCCAAAATGTGGTTGCATTAAACGGACATACAATCCGTTCTTTGCCGCTAAAGTATCATGTGTACCTTCCTCTACTATTTTGCCTCCATTGAGAACCACAATGTTATCCACATGTCTCATCATCGCTACTCTATGCGCTATCAGAATGGTTGTTTTGTTCCCCATTATCAGAGTATCAAGAGCTTCCTGCACAACACGGCTCGACTCAGATTCAATAGATGAACTTGCTTCGTCAATCAACAGTATAGGAGCATTCTTCAGCACTACCCGAGCTATCGCGATTCTCTGTTTCTGTCCTTGGGTAAGTTCAACACCTCTCATCCCGATATGTGTGTCGTAACCGTGAGGTAAGCTGCTGATAAAATGGTGGGCATTTGCAATTCTTGCTGCTTCCTTCATCTCAGCTTCACTCGCGTTATGCCTCGCATATATAATGTTTTCTCTGATCGTCGTGGAAAAGATTATGGGTTCCTGTTGAATCAGACCCATATGGCTTCTTAACCATCTCAAATTATATGACTTCAAGTCTCGCCCATCTAACATGACCTGACCAGCAACTGGGTCATAGTATCTCTCGATCAATGATATTATTGTGCTCTTTCCAGACCCAGAAACACCAACCACAGCTATAGTTTGTCCCCCATTGACTTTGAGACTGAAGTTGCTTAGTACTAATACTTCTGGGCGGGTTGGGTAGCAGAAGTCGATGTTTTTCAATTCAATGCTTCCATAGACATTAGGCGGACTAAGAGCTGAGGTATCATCAGGTTCGATTGTAGGAACTCGATCTATGATTTCAAAAACTGAAGCGAGAGATCTACGGCGCTTGAGAATGTAAGGTGCTAACCCGAATGGCTCAACAAGGGCAAATGTAGCAAAAGAGAAAACCATGTACTCGGTTAGAGCTGTAGATAACTTCATATATCTGCGGTCTACTGATAACGCGGTGTACCACAGGAGGAGTGCATTACAGGCGAAGAGAAGAAACTGTGAGAAGCCAAACGCAAAGCCAATAGCCATCCCGTGGAAAAAGCTCTGCCTGAGTATACGCTGGAGTTGCAGTCTGTAGAGTTCCATCACCTTGTTACCGGCACAGAAAGCAACAACAGTATATATGTTTCTGACAGCATCCTCAAGAACTAAAGACGCCTTTCGATGCATCTCCTGGATGCCCTTTGAGAATCCACCAAGCCAAAGTTTCTGAAATTTTTATTTTAAGGGTTATTAGAAACCAGCACTTGCAGAACAGACAAAGACTTCCAAGCTAAGTGCATGACGATGAGACGACCAAATGACGTAAATAGGAAAATTCACATCTTAAATCGCTACTTGAACTGGAAATCTATTGCAAAAATTAGAAACACATTTTCACAGAGGGATGCATGCAACAACTAAACCGGAATTGGGACAAAGAGACATATGAAAACAACTTCAAACGGTCATCTAGACAGTAACATAAGGATTATTGGGGAACACTGAAGAAAAGAAACAAACCTGGGCAATGGCAGAAAGAGTAAGTACTGGCAAAGTCGCCAATGCAACAAGGGCCAGGCGCCAACCGAGCAGCAATCCAATAAGAATGGCAACAATAACAGCAAAACTATCCTGAATAAATATCGAAAGCCTGTTGCTGAATGCGGCTCGGACAAAAGTGGCATCATTTGCTAGGCGCATGGATAATGTATCTGGACTGTTGTCTTCTTCGTCATACCATCCAACTTCATTACGCAGCATCGCTGTCACATAAGAGAAAATTAATGAACCAAGCAACTCAAAGTAGCAATGCGTAGTGAAGTGAGTTAAACACTGGAGAAAAGTATTGTAGTACCTGAGAACATCATCCGCCGCACTCTCTCAGTCATTTTCTCCCCCATAATACCGAAGTAAAAATGCTGCAAGAAATTGGCAACAACTGTCACTATTCCCATGCAGGCAATGATCAAGCACCACTTGTTAACCTCCTCACGCAGGTGGCTTCCCGTGCTCTCATAGTATGTCGTCACTACTAATGCAATTACATAAGCTAGAAGAGGATTGAATGAACCAAAGATGGCAGCACCAATACTCCCTAATACAGCATATAGCCACTCTGGAAAACTAAGCTGTGCCAACCTCCAAAATGAAGGTGACTCCTTATGTTGACCGTCCTTGGCCACCTTATAATTTGCTGAAGTGTCATCCGAATGACCAAGAGGGCGGCTAAAAGTCTGTGAATGGGAGCGCTCGTTTTGGGGATCTGATATCAAAAGGGGTGATATAGGGGACTCAGGATCTGAACCATTTGATTTCTGACGTTGTGGACCCTGAACATCAATTTTTGGTAGTTCCGGTAACCGCATCTCGAAACTATCTTGCCTTTTGATGGTTGGTTCCTTATCACCAACATCCAACGAAGAGCCATTTTCTCCCATTTTCTCTGGTGTAGGGCTATGATCATTGGGTGATTCTTCACTATTAAAGCACAGTTCCTGGGAACGGAAAACATTATGACCTCTCTGAAGAGATGGAGACTTGGCCATTTTAGGCGATGATGGTTCTTGGGGGCCAAGGCCAGCTGAGGAATCCCTCTCCACCTGGAACGCAGCAGAATCTTTGTAGTTCCTAACTGGCATCCTGCAAGTCAAAAGAGTTCCACAAACAAGTATAATCATCAGAGTTCACCCCTACACAGATCATTACAAGTCAAAAGCAGCCAGACAAATATATCTACCACATGACTTTCACTACACATCAGAATTGACAAGTTGTTAGATATGGTCTTGGCTGGAGAATCCTACCGTCTGGGTAGCTTTGTTGCTTCCTCACACTTCAGAAGCTCAGCATACAAATTACCAAGGTTGATTAATTCATCATGTGTACCCATTTCAAGTAGCTGACCCTCCTCCATTACAGCAATATAGTCAGCATTTCTTATAAGACTTAGTCGTCGGGCTATTATTATGGTCGACCGTCCTAACATTAGAAGATCAAGAGCTTCTTGGACAACTCTTTCAGCTTCAAAGTCTAGTCCTCCAGTGACCTCGTCAAGCAAGAGAATTGTTGGATCTAAGAGTACAGCTCTAGCAATTGATAGTTTTATTTTTTGCTCCTCCGTCAAGGTTAAACCAGTCTTCCCAACCTAAAAGACAAACAAGTCATTTTCAAATTATAAAATGCTAATAGAAGCACCAAAAATATATACTCATAATTACAAAATTTTCAGTGGATAGTTACCTGAGTTTCATATCCTTTTTCAAGTGAGCTGATAAATGTGTGTGCATNACTTCAAGTCTCGCCCATCTAACATGACCTGACCAGCAACTGGGTCATAGTATCTCTCGATCAATGATATTATTGTGCTCTTTCCAGACCCAGAAACACCAACCACAGCTATAGTTTGTCCCCCATTGACTTTGAGACTGAAGTTGCTTAGTACTAACACTTCTGGGCGGGTTGGGTAGCAGAAGTCGATGTTTTTCAATTCAATGCTTCCATAGACATTAGGCGGACTAAGAGCTGAGGTATCATCAGGTTCGATTGTAGGAACTCGATCTATGATTTCAAAAACTGAAGCGAGAGATCTACGGCGCTTGAGAATGTAAGGTGCTAACCCGAATGGCTCGACAAGGGCAAATGTAGCAAAAGAGAAGACCATGTACTCGGTTAGAGCTGTAGATAACTTCATATATCTGCGGTCTACTGATAACGCTGTGTACCACAGGAGGAGTGCATTACAGGCGAAGAGAAGAAACTGTGAGAAGCCAAACGCAAAGCCAATAGCCATCCCGTGGAAAAAGCTCTGCCTGAGTATACGCTGGAGTTGCAGTCTGTAGAGTTCCATCACCTNGTTATCCACATGTCTCATCATCGCTACTCTATGCGCTATCAGAATGGTTGTTTTGTTCCCCATTATCAGAGTATCAAGAGCTTCCTGCACAACACGGCTCGACTCAGATTCAATAGATGAACTTGCTTCGTCAATCAACAATATAGGAGCATTCTTCAGCACTACCCGAGCTATCGCGATTCTCTGTTTCTGTCCTTGGGTAAGTTCAACACCTCTCATCCCGATATGTGTGTCGTAACCGTGAGGTAAGCTGCTGATAAAATGGTGGGCATTTGCAATTCTTGCTGCTTCCTTCATCTCAGCTTCACTCGCGTTATGCCTCGCATATATAATGTTTTCTCTGATCGTCGTGGAAAAGATTATGGGTTCCTGTTGAATCAGACCCATATGGCTTCTTAACCATCTCAAATTATATGACTTCAAGTCTCGCCCATCTAACATGACCTGACCAGCAACTGGGTCATAGTATCTCTCGATCAATGATATTATTGTGCTCTTTCCAGACCCAGAAACACCAACCACAGCTATAGTTTGTCCCCCATTGACTTTGAGACTGAAGTTGCTTAGTACTAATACTTCTGGGCGGGTTGGGTAGCAGAAGTCGATGTTTTTCAATTCAATGCTTCCATAGACATTAGGCGGACTAAGAGCTGAGGTATCATCAGGTTCGATTGTAGGAACTCGATCTATGATTTCAAAAACTGAAGCGAGAGATCTACGGCGCTTGAGAATGTAAGGTGCTAACCCGAATGGCTCAACAAGGGCAAATGTAGCAAAAGAGAAAACCATGTACTCGGTTAGAGCTGTAGATAACTTCATATATCTGCGGTCTACTGATAACGCGGTGTACCACAGGAGGAGTGCATTACAGGCGAAGAGAAGAAACTGTGAGAAGCCAAACGCAAAGCCAATAGCCATCCCGTGGAAAAAGCTCTGCCTGAGTATACGCTGGAGTTGCAGTCTGTAGAGTTCCATCACCTTGTTACCGGCACAGAAAGCAACAACAGTATATATGTTTCTGACAGCATCCTCAAGAACTAAAGACGCCTTTCGATGCATCTCCTGGATGCCCTTTGAGAATCCACCAAGCCAAAGTTTCTGAAATTTTTATTTTAAGGGTTATTAGAAACCAGCACTTGCAGAACAGACAAAGACTTCCAAGCTAAGTGCATGACGATGAGACGACCAAATGACGTAAATAGGAAAATTCACATCTTAAATCGCTACTTGAACTGGAAATCTATTGCAAAAATTAGAAACACATTTTCACAGAGGGATGCATGCAACAACTAAACCGGAATTGGGACAAAGAGACATATGAAAACAACTTCAAACGGTCATCTAGACAGTAACATAAGGATTATTGGGGAACACTGAAGAAAAGAAACAAACCTGGGCAATGGCAGAAAGAGTAAGTACTGGCAA
Organism: Camelina sativa; assembly: GCF_000633955.1. Taxonomy (NCBI): domain Eukaryota; kingdom Viridiplantae; phylum Streptophyta; class Magnoliopsida; order Brassicales; family Brassicaceae; genus Camelina; species Camelina sativa. The sequence continues at coordinate 21,515,351 of NC_025690.1, forward strand.
AGTCGCCAATGCAACAAGGGCCAGGCGCCAACCGAGCAGCAATCCAATAAGAATGGCAACAATAACAGCAAAACTATCCTGAATAAATATCGAAAGCCTGTTGCTGAATGCGGCTCGGACAAAAGTGGCATCATTTGCTAGGCGCATGGATAATGTATCTGGACTGTTGTCTTCTTCGTCATACCATCCAACTTCATTACGCAGCATCGCTGTCACATAAGAGAAAATTAATGAACCAAGCAACTCAAAGTAGCAATGCGTAGTGAAGTGAGTTAAACACTGGAGAAAAGTATTGTAGTACCTGAGAACATCATCCGCCGCACTCTCTCAGTCATTTTCTCCCCCATAATACCGAAGTAAAAATGCTGCAAGAAATTGGCAACAACTGTCACTATTCCCATGCAGGCAATGATCAAGCACCACTTGTTAACCTCCTCACGCAGGTGGCTTCCCGTGCTCTCATAGTATGTCGTCACTACTAATGCAATTACATAAGCTAGAAGAGGATTGAATGAACCAAAGATGGCAGCACCAATACTCCCTAATACAGCATATAGCCACTCTGGAAAACTAAGCTGTGCCAACCTCCAAAATGAAGGTGACTCCTTATGTTGACCGTCCTTGGCCACCTTATAATTTGCTGAAGTGTCATCCGAATGACCAAGAGGGCGGCTAAAAGTCTGTGAATGGGAGCGCTCGTTTTGGGGATCTGATATCAAAAGGGGTGATATAGGGGACTCAGGATCTGAACCATTTGATTTCTGACGTTGTGGACCCTGAACATCAATTTTTGGTAGTTCCGGTAACCGCATCTCGAAACTATCTTGCCTTTTGATGGTTGGTTCCTTATCACCAACATCCAACGAAGAGCCATTTTCTCCCATTTTCTCTGGTGTAGGGCTATGATCATTGGGTGATTCTTCACTATTAAAGCACAGTTCCTGGGAACGGAAAACATTATGACCTCTCTGAAGAGATGGAGACTTGGCCATTTTAGGCGATGATGGTTCTTGGGGGCCAAGGCCAGCTGAGGAATCCCTCTCCACCTGGAACGCAGCAGAATCTTTGTAGTTCCTAACTGGCATCCTGCAAGTCAAAAGAGTTCCACAAACAAGTATAATCATCAGAGTTCACCCCTACACAGATCATTACAAGTCAAAAGCAGCCAGACAAATATATCTACCACATGACTTTCACTACACATCAGAATTGACAAGTTGTTAGATATGGTCTTGGCTGGAGAATCCTACCGTCTGGGTAGCTTTGTTGCTTCCTCACACTTCAGAAGCTCAGCATACAAATTACCAAGGTTGATTAATTCATCATGTGTACCCATTTCAAGTAGCTGACCCTCCTCCATTACAGCAATATAGTCGGCATTTCTTATCAGACTTAGTCGTCGGGCTATTATTATGGTCGACCGTCCTAACATTAGAAGATCAAGAGCTTCTTGGACAACTCTTTCAGCTTCAAAGTCTAGTCCTCCAGTGACCTCATCAAGCAAAAGAATTGTTGGATCTAAGAGTACAGCTCTAGCAATCGATAGCTTTATTTTTTGCTCCTCCGTCAACGTTAAACCAGTCTTCCCAACCTAAAAGACAAACAAGTCATTTTCAAATTTTAAAATGCTAACAGAAGCACCAAAAATACTCATACTACAAATTTTTCAGTGGATAGTTACCTGAGTTTCATATCCTTTTTCAAGTGAGCTGATAAATGTGTGTGCATGAGCTTTTTTAGCTGCTTCCTCTATCTGATCCGGAGTAGCATCTCGGCCATATGCAATATTCTCTCTTATGCTTAGACTAAGCAAGGCAGGTTCCTGTGTCACCAGGCCTATCTGGCTTCTCAGCCACTCTAATTTTAAATTTTTAATATTTTCCCCATCAAGTAGAACTTCTCCTGTATAAGAGAAACCCACAAATCTAATTAGTTAATAATGGTCTCCGTCGCAGGTGAGTATCCAAAGGAATGATTATTACAAAAAAACTGATACATCTTAAATCACACATCATAGTACCTAGTGTAGGATCATAAAACCGTTCCATGAGAGGAATGATACTGCTTTTTCCAGAACCATTTCTACCAACAAGTGCAACAGCTTTTTTAGCCGGCACAGTCAGGTAAAATCCACTCAAGATTGGAATTTCAGGTCGTGACAAATAGCTGAAATATACATTCCGAAACTCGATATTTCCTTGAACAGCAGACAGAATAGTTCCCTCTTGATTAGTCCCCGAGGATGAACGACTTATCATCTCAAAAAGCCTATACGCCGCAATTCTTCCCTGATCAAATGAATAAAAGTTTGTAGCTGCTTGATTCAAACCCCTGCACAGCACAGTATGAATACAATTAGCAAAAAATTGTGTATCCAGACACTGGTGAAAAGAAAAGAAGATAAAAGCAGTAAAAGTAGAAAATCTGAAGCTTACAGCCCACTTAAAATAACAGCAAAAAGGGCTGTTATGATTTCTCCACCGTTTGCTCTATGATGAATAACAAAGAACCGACCAATCCAAAGTTGCATAGCACATGAACATATAGCAAGCCCATAAGTAAATCCAAGTCCGAGTCCTTGCACAAGACTAATCAATATACCATATCTCAGAGTTGCTTGGAGAGAAGTTGCATAAGAGTATTTTGCAAGAGTTTCATTCGTAAAAGCACACAAAGTCCTAACGTAAGAGACCGCCTGCACATAAAGAATAAACTCTTTTAAGCGTTTAAAAAAAATTCAGATGTGTTCTGACACGGTAAACTAACCAGAAAGAAAAAACTCAGAATATGGACCAGTAGGGGATGTGTTTCAGAAGAACTTGTACTCATAAGACAGACTAGCAGGTGTGTAATTACCATGCATCCAATATGAAAAGTTCAAGTTACGGATGCTAAGAATAATTACACTAAACCAAGATAAGTAACAAAAAAAAAGTCCGACCTGTCTATATACATTCTAACCCGCATATTCTGCCTAATCTGAACTTCANTGGGTGATTCTTCACTATTAAAGCACAGTTCCTGGGAACGGAAAACATTATGACCTCTCTGAAGAGATGGAGACTTGGCCATTTTAGGCGATGATGGCTCTTGGGGGCCAAGGCCAGCTGAGGAATCCCTCTCCACCTGGAACGCAGCAGAATCTTTGTAGTTCCTAACTGGCATCCTGCAAGTCAGAAGAGTTCCACAAACAAGTATAATCATCAGAGTTCACCCTTACACAGATCATTACAAATCAAAAGCAGCCTGACAAATATATATACCACATGACTGAACTACACAACAGAATTGACAAGTTGTTAGATATATATATGGTCTTGGCTGGAGAATCCTACCGTCTGGGTAGCTTTGTTGCTTCCTCACACTTCAGAAGCTCAGCATACAAATTACCAAGGTTGATTAATTCATCATGTGTACCCATTTCAAGTAGCTGACCCTCCTCCATTACAGCAATATAGTCAGCATTTCTTATAAGACTTAGTCGTCGGGCTATTATTATGGTCGACCGTCCTAACATTAGAAGATCAAGAGCTTCTTGGACAACTCTTTCAGCTTCAAAGTCTAGTCCTCCAGTGACCTCGTCAAGCAAGAGAATTGTTGGATCTAAGAGTACAGCTCTAGCAATTGATAGTTTTATTTTTTGCTCCTCCGTCAAGGTTAAACCAGTCTTCCCAACCTAAAAGACAAACAAGTCATTTTCAAATTATAAAATGCTAATAGAAGCACCAAAAATATATACTCATAATTACAAAATTTTCAGTGGATAGTTACCTGAGTTTCATATCCTTTTTCAAGTGAGCTGATAAATGTGTGTGCATGAGCTTTTTTAGCTGCTTCCTCTATCTGATCCAGAGTAGCATCTCGGCCATATGCAATATTCTCTCTTATGCTCAGACTAAGCAAGGCAGGTTCCTGTGTCACCAGGCCTATTTGGCTTCTCAGCCACTCTAATTTTAAATTTTTAATATTTTCCCCATCAAGTAGAACTTCTCCTGTATAAGATAAACCCACAAATCTAATTAGTTAATAATGGTCTCCGTCGCAGGTGAGTATCCAAAGGAATGATTATTACTAAAAAAACTGATACATCTTAAATCACACATCATAGTACCTAGTGTAGGATCATAAAACCGTTCCATGAGAGGAATGATACTGCTTTTTCCAGAACCATTTCTACCAACAAGTGCAACAGCTTTTTTAGCCGGCACAGTCAGGTAAAATCCACTCAAGATTGGAATTTCAGGTCGTGACAAATAGCTGAAATATACATTCCGAAACTCGATATTTCCTTGAACAGCAGACAGAATAGTTCCCTCTTGATTAGTCCCCGAGGATGAACGACTTATCATCTCAAAAAGCCTATACGCCGCAATTCTTCCCTGATCAAATGAATAAAAGTTTGTAGCTGCTTGATTCAAACCCCTGCACAGCACAGTATGAATACAATTAGCAAAAAATTGTGTATCCAGACACAGGTGAAAAGAAAAGGAGATAAAAGCAGTAAAAGTAGAAAATCTGAAGCTTACAGCCCACTTAAAATAACAGCAAAAAGGGCTGTTATGATTTCTCCACCGTTTGCTCTATGATGAATAACAAAGAACCGACCAATCCAAAGTTGCATAGCACATGAACATATAGCAAGCCCATAAGTAAATCCAAGTCCGAGTCCTTGCACAAGACTAATCAATATACCATATCTCAGAGTTGCTTGGAGAGAAGTTGCATAAGAGTATTTTGCAAGAGTTTCATTCGTAAAAGCACACAAAGTCCTAACGTAAGAGACCGCCTGCACATAAAGAATAAACTCTTTTAAGCGTTTAAAAAAAATTCAGATGTGTTCTGACACGGTAAACTAACCAGAAAGAAAAAACTCAGAATATGGACCAGTAGGGGATGTGTTTCAGAAGAACTTGTACTCATAAGACAGACTAGCAGGTGTGTAATTACCATGCATCCAATATGAAAAGTTCAAGTTACGGATGCTAAGAATAATTACACTAAACCAAGATAAGTAACAAAAAAAAAGTCCGACCTGTCTATATACATTCTAACCCGCATATTCTGCCTAATCTGAACTTCACACAAGTTTTGATTACAAATAAGAGAACAGTAAAAGATATCAAACTTTGCACAGCGAAATTCAACTTTGATGCTCACAAGTCACAGAAGTCTCTGTTACAACTCCAATGCTTAAACATCATTGTCATTATCGGAAACATGTCATTTAATGCTTGCAACATAATTCATCAATCAAATTGCAATATTTTGAAAAGATAAACCAAAAATTTGAATACCTGTTCAGCAATGCTGGCTGCTTCAGCATATGCATCTTGAATATTTTCAGCAAGTCTGTGAAGAAATATATTAGATATGCCTCCAGCAGCAACAATGAAAGGACCGGTTGCTAACGTAATGAGCGCAATTTCCCAGCAGTTAACAAAACCAATAATAAGACCACTGATAAATGTTGCCATGTTATGAATGTAATTCCCAACCTGCAATGTCCATGATCAAAAAGATTGAGGAAGTGCCAGAAGATGTATCATTCCTTACAAAAATAAAGATATGCAACTCGCGAATTTGAAAAAACCGGATTTTGAAGGTAAAACATACTTTTTCGCTTAGAGCTGACTGAATGAGTAGGACATCACTCAGCACTTGGCTCACTATATCCCCGTTATTCCCATATGTATCAAAGAAACTCATATCCTGATTTAGTAGTACTTGTACATACTTTGACCTGATCACAGCAGTCTGCCTCTCTCCTGTCAGTATCCAGCAAGAGACCTCTATAAAAAAAAAGGACACTTAATTATGGTGACGAATAGTAGCATCATTGCAGTGGAAGAAAGAAGGAAACAACTATATTATAAAATGTAAGGATTTCAGCAAAGGTGAACTTACCAATCCAACCAGATATGAAAACACCTCCAGCGATGTATACAATAGTCAGCGAAAGCTGCACAAAGGGTATCAGTAACTTAGACGGGCACATTATTTCAGGATTGGTGCCAGTGTTTCATGAATCCAGATAAACTAGCTTGTAAACAGATAAACCTCGAATAAAAAATGGGCATCCAGAAGACCATACATAGAAATCCTTAGAGGTGAGAAAAACGAAAGCATAGACTTGGAAAAAGGGTTGTCTTCTATTGAGCATGAATTTGAGTACAAGAAGAGGTTTTCAAAATAGGCTTCCCAGCTAAGTTAAAAACAGCTGGTTTCCAGGTTGATACACAATTTAGAAGCAGCAAGTACATGAAAACCACTATACTTACTAGTCCTCCAAATAAATCATGCAGTAGAAAACCCACTAACAAGCCGATATGCATATTCACAAAGTTGACACATGTAAGGCAAAATAATCAGAGAATTTCACAACCTCAAAGAGAAGCTAAATCATGAAAGGATAAATCATATCAATGCTAAAGATACTACATGTAAAAGAAGACAAGTCATAGCTCAATTAATTATTCCACTTCTTGACCTAATACATTTATTATGACCACAAACCTTGTGGAGATAACAGCCCCTGTAATGTTAACCTCACTACCAGATGTTCAAGAACCTCCTCGCAAGTAGATAACTTAACCCTAATGTGTCAAACCACTAAAATTACAATCCCGCTCGGAAGGAGAAAGTAAAGTTCCAAAATTTCGTTCGGTTACATATCCCAAAACTAAATACTAAAACTTCATAAGCTTCCAACAAGGCAGGCTAATCATAAAGCACATTAACCAGCTCCAATTCCATATCCCCCAAGCTCACTTAGCTACCAAAATTAGGAATTTTTGTAAAAACCCAACAAAAGGCGTATGGACACGTACCTCGAAAAGGCGATTGAACTGATCATCAGTAATCCGGTGATCGGATTCACTGGGGAGGGCAAGGACGTGAACAATTTTGGCGAAGTAATGCAAGTAGACAATAAGCGCAGTACCATGAGCAGCAGCAGCAAGGGATCCAAAAACCATAAGAACCCAATCAAAACGATCAGCACAAGCAAAGAGCTGAGAGAAAGGAACAGCAGCAGGAGGAGGCTCCATCTCCTCAGGCTCCTCCATATCTTCCTCATCCTCTGCTTGCGTCGCCGTACCCGTACCACCGTTCTCAGCACCAGGATGGAGGTAAGGAGAAGGAGACTCAGGAGGCTCGGAAACCTCAGAGACAGGAGTTAACGGTTGTATATGCGGCGGAGACCAACCAAACAAACCTCTGGAAATCATCATCTTA
>NC_025690.1:21529113-21533665 GCF_000633955.1 Camelina sativa
GGGGGGGGGGGGAGGAATTAAATATCACCTCCGTCTCCTGGATTAAAGAAAACCCTAAAAAGTTTTAGCTTTGATTTTGAATTTTTTTGGTCACCGGATCTGCTTTAAAGCTTTTACAAGGTTGGAAAAGTCTTGGAATCGCCGATAAAATCGTTTCCGGTGATATATATTTTTTTTATCTTTGTTTTTATTTGTTTTTGAAAAAAAAAAGTTATATTTGTTGTATTTTTTGGGTTTTCGTGAATGAAGAAGAAGAAGAAAAAAAGAAAAGTGAATGACAGACAAGTCTTTTATGCATATGTCACCTGATGTTTACACAAATTTATTTTTTATAAAACACATTCTTAATTTGAACAACTAATTAAAACAAAAAAGTATATAGTAAACACCAGAGAGGATGCTAACGTACGGTCAACTGCGGCGACGAGTAGTTTTGAGTATGGTTTAATTGTTACTAAAATTATTTCTACCTTTGTAATTTAGTATACGAAAAATAATGATTTAGTAAGTAAGGTAGACAGACCTAAAGAAGGAATAGTCACAGATCAAACTGTCAACTCTCTAGTTATGCTCAAATATGAGTGGGACGTTCTTCTTTATATACTGGACCAGATCGCACTGCTGCAATATATCCCCCAACATTTACCAACGTCCTTGTCGTGTCCACTGACGTTACTGAATTGTTGTTTCAATTTTTGATTTGTCTTTAAAAAGTTACATTATTCGTGCTCCAACTAAACCACATACGCATATAAAAAGATCACGAGATCTTCCTTCGATGATACTTACTTCTCTTTCTTGTATACTTCAAAAAGGTTAAAATAATAGCAAGACTAAAACCTCATGTAACAGTTAGGAAATTACAAATGAAATACCCAGAAATAGTAGTAGATTGATTTAAGTAAGTAAATAAAGACTTGAGAAATGTGCATGTTGGTTGGTGTGCCGTGAAGAATGAGACAACAGCTAGCTGTGATCTGTGTTAAGTGTTAACGTTAGAAGAAGAAAGTGCGGGTGATGAAAGAGAAGAGTGCTACTACAAGTGAGGTTAGCATTACCCCAGTGGAGGGGGCAGGTCAGGGTATCATTGAGGCAGCATGGGAGCTTCTTCTTTTTTCTCTGCTGCCAGTTCATTTGATCTGTTCCCTTTTTTCTTGCTAATTTAAACCCACTTTACCAAAACTGCTAATTAACATATCTTTATTAGTAGTATATAGTTTGGTTGGAACTGGACCTTTATAATTGAGATTAGGCCTTTTTTTTAAAAAATGTCTTTTGTTGACAAATTTTAATGAAACAGTCTCTGTTTTTTAAAACACATAATTTCGCTGTTCCTTCTAATTATAGTTGTTACGTTGTAGCTAGCTGGCTAGTCAAGTATAATTGTTTATCTAATAATGGTTAGTCCGTTGATTTTTCTAACTATAGTTTTGTAGTACACGCAATGGGTACTATTTGTGTTGTTATACATCCATTCTTCAGCATGTTTTATAAAAACATTGGACACTTAAATTGAATATCTTTGTTTAGAGTGTCCTTTAAAAGTTTTATACCATAAGGCCTGTCTGAGCCATTTGGGGTTGGTGTGAGCAACTGTCCAAAATATGTTTGTCCACCAGATTGTTTTTTTTGTTAGAGTGATCGTTTTGTCCACGTTAATTACTGTATGTGGCATCACCTCATTCGTTGAAGAATGTTTCTTCTTTTTTTTTTTTTAGCTATTGCGGCAATTATCGTTCTGATCTCAATTACATAAAATAGAAATGGAATGAAACAAGATATTTCATTAAATTTTGTTCGTTTCGTTTCAGCACAGTTGATTCCGTTGCTATATCTCCGTCCAGTGAGACGACTCATCTAATTTTCAACTTTGAATATGAAAAAAAGGTTTTAGAAAGAAGCACATTTTTTAATGTTTCGTAAAGAAAAGGAAGCTCATATTTTTGTGAATCTTTCATCAGAAAAAGGAAGCACTTATTACTTTCGCTGTTAAGTCCAATGTTCAAACTTGATGATGTTATCAAAATGGTTTAGTTGGTTTAGTGTTAATTAATCGATTTAAAATGCCTTGTTATGCACGCTTTTCTTTAGTTGACAAATGAGGTTTCCACTTTCCAAACATGCTTTTGTTGAATAGGTCCAATAAAAAATACATGTACATGGTTTTAAAACGAAATTTCACCTAAACTAAATATTTGGGGATTATAGGTTAAAGTTGCAAGTGTACGAGAATCAACTATCCATTAATCTAATACTACTATTTAAGTATTTATAGATAATAGACTTATAGTCTTATTCTATCATATGCATATACTTGCGAAAAATCATATTAACGTTGTTTTTTAGTAATTAATCATAGTAAATATTAGAATAATACATATTGGTGAAAAAGCTTCAATCGGCTTTATCCTAACGATGCCAAACTTGACTCTGTTTACAAGGTTTCTTGTACAGCAAGATATAGGAACCCACGCGTTAAAATGACAGCAGATTAATTAAAACATGTACGTATGCCGATATGCGTGTATCTTTAGACATAATCTTATGTCTTTTCGATTCGAAAGCAGAGTCAATCTCTGGAAAACGAAGACAGTACAAGCAAAGGCTGATCGATATTGACCATTTGCTGTAGAGCCAATATCAGTTTATCATTACAATCGTCTTCATTCTTTGATCCTTCCAATTTGACCAGCTTTAAGTTCCTTAGTACTCTTGCATACTCGCTCCTATAGTCAGCATCAACATAGACTTCTTTTGAACTATAAGTATTCAAATCGACCTCCGAAATATATAATCAAAGGTATTAGCACGAAGCCTAAACTAACATGTACAAATTAAAGTTACAAATGTTTAGGTGCTTGACACTTACAGTTATAAAGAGGCGTTCAATTGAAGGGCAAAGTTTGAGAAAAGAGATCAGGATTTTAATGTTTTCTTGGTTCATCGAGTTATCAATCCACCGCAGTTCTTGTAATTTGTAGAATTGGAATGATCTCCAAGATGATGATATGGACGGTTTCATCAGTTCCTATAAACAAAAGTAGTAATACATAACTTCTCAAAACATGGTCCAAAATTTAAATAGTCTACGTCGCACACTAGATGATAGAATCATATGAATCGTAAAATAAAATAAAAAGACATATAGACTATCTTTGTTACCTCGAACATCCATCTACAAAGTGTAAGAGATTGAGAGTTCTTGATGATCAGCAATAGAGGACCGGTGTCTAAAGCATTTTGGTTAAGGCTTGGGCCTTGTCTTATGTCGAAAATCGCATTGGTCAAGTTGAAATGTTCATGGATCTTGATCAACGGTAGAAATCCTTCGTAATGAAGGGTTTTGAGCTTAACTGCTCTGATATCGAGATATCTCAGCTTGGGGCAACCCGAGATGGATAAGTGAAGAAGCTTAGTTGGTGAATCAATAGTGAGAGAAGTTAACCCCTTGCAACCACAAATCTTGAGATTCTCAAGTAAAGAAAAATCCAAAACCATGGAGGAAACGACCTCGTGGGTAAGCGAATTCACCGAGTCTAAACAAAGCGTCTTCACCACGAAACCACTTGAGTCGTTGACAGCTCTTGGAATCTGATCGTTGATCTCGAGACGCCAGCAAAAGCTTTCTTCTTTCTTAGAACCATCAGAGAAGAAGAAGCTCATATGCACGACGTTATGAGGTGCGAGAATAGTGGACACGAAGGTTGACTTGTCAACGTGTAACTCCAGCTTCCGTGTGTTTTTAGACGGGTCGTGTTCGTCGAAGTTGTTGATGAAGCTAGAGACGGCGTGAAATATGTCTTTGATGGAGCCGTTATGGCTGTGAGCGACGAGTAAGGCTTGATTCCAAACGGACCTATACCGTGTGGAGACGAAAGGGATAAGTCTTGCGGATTCAAAAGGGACGAAGCCGATGATATAGAGGAGAAGCTCTAGTGGTAAGGTAGAGAGGATGTCTGGTTTGTATTCGTTCATGGTGAGGTGCTCATGAATTTGCGGAGGAGAGGTTTTGAGAAATAAGTACGATTATGGTACGTACGGATGTTGGGTTTTTATAAAACTGTATCCTCGGCGCTGATCATGCTATTTTTGTTGTTAGAAACACTTCTTTATATAAATTTTGTTTATTATATAAAAAGGCTAATACGTAAGTACATCCTATGATGACATTTTGTCTCCATACTGTATTTCAACATATTCAAAGCTGGTTTCAAAATAACTTTGTCATCAGTGTCATGATAGAGAGTCAGACTAGATATTGTGATTTTGTTGTGTCATCATCGCAACAATGGCGATGAAAACAGCAAGGGTAAATATGGCGATTAAACCAGTTCTTGAGTACCAATTTCTTTTCAGAAAATAAGGATTTGGCATGATTAGTGTCTAATTAAACAAGTGAAAGCGACTGCTTTGGCTAATATCATTTAAACTCATATAAACGTCCGTACAATATATTGTAAAACTGTATGAGTAGGATCGGAGGTATGGTTAATGCAAGTTACGTTCCTGCTTAAATGCATTTGTAGAAGATATGACGTATGAAATCAATCAA
>NC_025690.1:21533963-21541038 GCF_000633955.1 Camelina sativa
TTAGTTGGTGAATCAATAGTGAGAGAAGTTAACCCCTTGCAACCACAAATCTTGAGATTCTCAAGTAAAGAAAAATCCAAAACCATGGAGGAAACGACCTCGTGGGTAAGCGAATTCACCGAGTCTAAACAAAGCGTCTTCACCACGAAACCACTTGAGTCGTTGACAGCTCTTGGAATCTGATCGTTGATCTCGAGACGCCAGCAAAAGCTTTCTTCTTTCTTAGAACCATCAGAGAAGAAGAAGCTCATATGCACGACGTTATGAGGTGCGAGAATAGTGGACACGAAGGTTGACTTGTCAACGTGTAACTCCAGCTTCCGTGTGTTTTTAGACGGGTCGTGTTCGTCGAAGTTGTTGATGAAGCTAGAGACGGCGTGAAATATGTCTTTGATGGAGCCGTTATGGCTGTGAGCGACGAGTAAGGCTTGATTCCAAACGGACCTATACCGTGTGGAGACGAAAGGGATAAGTCTTGCGGATTCAAAAGGGACGAAGCCGATGATATAGAGGAGAAGCTCTAGTGGTAAGGTAGAGAGGATGTCTGGTTTGTATTCGTTCATGGTGAGGTGCTCATGAATTTGCGGAGGAGAGGTTTTGAGAAATAAGTACGATTATGGTACGTACGGATGTTGGGTTTTTATAAAACTGTATCCTCGGCGCTGATCATGCTATTTTTGTTGTTAGAAACACTTCTTTATATAAATTTTGTTTATTATATAAAAAGGCTAATACGTAAGTACATCCTATGATGACATTTTGTCTCCATACTGTATTTCAACATATTCAAAGCTGGTTTCAAAATAACTTTGTCATCAGTGTCATGATAGAGAGTCAGACTAGATATTGTGATTTTGTTGTGTCATCATCGCAACAATGGCGATGAAAACAGCAAGGGTAAATATGGCGATTAAACCAGTTCTTGAGTACCAATTTCTTTTCAGAAAATAAGGATTTGGCATGATTAGTGTCTAATTAAACAAGTGAAAGCGACTGCTTTGGCTAATATCATTTAAACTCATATAAACGTCCGTACAATATATTGTAAAACTGTATGAGTAGGATCGGAGGTATGGTTAATGCAAGTTACGTTCCTGCTTAAATGCATTTGTAGAAGATATGACGTATGAAATCAATCAAATTAATAAGTTGACCGTCTAGAATATTGGAGATTTTGTTAGGAAAGCAACACACCACCTACATACATTAAAATCTAAAGCAATTTATTCAGGCAGAGTTGAAATTTCTATAGTTTAAGTCAAAGCAATACCTGTATTAAAAGCGTAAGACATTTTTGATATCCACTTAATAGATCTATTGATTGATTTATACCTTTAACTAGTTAGACATTTTTTGAACCTTCTTTAATTAACTCGGTGCAGAGTTTGAAGTTCTTTGAGAGAACACACAATGGCAAAGAAACAGAACAAAAGCAGAGAGAAACTTCTAGAAGACTAGAAACGCATAAAAGAAAGCAAAAACACAGTGTAAAGTGTTCGACAAGATCAATCAAGGTGTTGAAATCAAGGCATAAAAAACACTAAAAACCTAAACGACATAAAGGAAAGAGACTCTTTTGCAAGACCTAAGACGAACGAAAACGCTGGCTTTATCTACTATTCCTTCTGAGCCTATGGACCCGCTGGTTAAGCTTCTCGATCTTGGAGACCATATTCGAAACGCTGTAAAGAATCCAGTAAAAACCGAGAGCCAAAGCGATGAGGAGGAAGTTACGTTGAGACTTGAAGATAGATTTCTGGTAACGGAGAAGCTCCGAAGCGGTGCAGGAATCTCCATCGCATGATATTCGAGTCTCGTACTTCCAGTAGATATCCATGAGGAGGAATACACAGAATGGGATTATCGCCAACAACGGTTTCAAGAGATAACGAGTGACCACGGCTAATCCCTTGCGGAGAAAGTTTAGCCCTGGCATCGTCAAGAGGATGACCATGATCGCTTCAAGCGCTGTGGCGTAGGCTAAGATTGTCCATTCCAGAGCCATTGTTTTACCCAGTGCTGGTTTCGGAGATTTTTGTGTTTTTTTTCTTTCTGGTGATCAATGTAGGTTTCTAATATTTACGGTTTGAAGCTTTGCTCTCGGCGGTGTTTATATATTAGTAATGTAAAATTTCCTAATCCTATTTTACATATTAAAAGAAATATGGAAAATATTGATTGGTTTGAATTTCCTATTAATTAAACTCTCCTTTTTCTTTTTTTCTCAAACTATGTAACAATTTTTTTTTTGTTTCTCACTAATTGAATCAACCTATCAATGAATTGGGATTCTACAGTTTCTAGTTTTATTTTAGAAGGATATTGGGACCATTATATTAACATATCAAATTCATATACAGTAGAACCTCTGTAAATTAATACTCGGTAAATTAATAACCTCTATAAATTAATAAACTTTTTCGGTCCCAAGTTGGGACTAGTGAAATTTTGGACACTATTCAATAAAATAACAAATTAATATTTTTTTGAAAATCCCATGTAAAAATATGGTCTCATCAATATCATAAATTAATAATCAAATAAACTAGTATATATATATATATATATATCTAAGAAAATCTAGTGAAATATGAATCTATTGTTGTTTGTTTGTTCTTAAATTTGCATTCTTGCTGGAGAGCATCTCTAATCTTTCTGACTGCATCAAAAACTTATGGTATTGTCTTCTCAAATCGCATCCAAAAATTGTAAAGAGTTCTTGATGCAATAATTGCTTCTTTACGTGTAACTGATTCTAAATGTACCGTCATATCTTCTTCAACTACATCATCACCTTGAAAAATAGTAGTAGCAATTTCTTATAAACTCTGAATTTCTGATAAAAAATTCTTTTCATAAATTAATATTTTATTAATTTATTGATAAATTAAAACCTCTATAAATTAATAAAATTTCATAGTCCCGACCTTATTAATTTATAGAGGTTCTACTGTATATCTCTTTTATTTGCATTTCAGGATTTTTTATTTGCTTATCAATTTATTCAATCAATTAATTTTCGACCAATCAAATTCATAGAAGAAAAGAGGAAAAAATGAAAGAAATAATTAAATGAAAAATAAAATAAAATGGTAATAGTATAAATAAATATGGTGGTTCGACACGTTGTTTTATTCTTTTTCTTTTTCTACTGTTACATTGATTTTAAAGTCGAAAAAAATAGAATATATTGCCTTTTCTTATAAGTTACAATTTCCTATTAGAGTAGGATTAGGGTTTTGGCTCTTAGTTGTGTATTGCATATTGCGTCAGCTATCTAATCTTCTCCTTGTTTGTAATTTTTTTTTTCTCTTTCGTCTCTCTCCTTCACTCGATCTTCTTATTTTCTTCTTCAATCCTTTCTCTCCATCCATCAATGGCCTCGAAACTTGATTCGGCTGCAGTCCTGCAAGAGAAGAATCGAGAGTTGGAATCCCAATTGGTGAAACTCAAGCAAAAAGTCACCAACTTAGAAAATATTGTTGATCAATTGCTCAAAGCTGTTGGCGCAAACGATAAGAAAGGTGTATATATTCGTCGTCTCTCGATCTTCTTCTTCAATTTTTTCTCCGATAGGAGTTTTAGTTTGGTTTATGAATCTATCGAATCTGACCCTTTTTGTTTTTTTTAGGTATTGCGATGGAGGTGGAGAAGAAGGATGAGACAGAGACTGATGAATCGGAGCAAGTGGTGAACCCATGGGAAGTATCTGCTAAAGTCGGAGAGAAGATAGATTACGAAAAGATTATTAAAGAATTTGGCTGCAAAAGGATCGACCAGTCACTGATCGATCGTGTTGAAAGACTGACTTGTCGTCAGCCACACGTTTTCCTCCGCCGTGTGTACTGGTCAACTTTGTGTGTATACAGTACTCTGTATGAAAATGTGGCCAAGATTTCACCATGCGTAACAGATAATAAGGTGAGTATACTCTCTCTATCTCCTTGAATTACACAATGTGGCTCATGAGTAGCTTTGAGTTACTGGTTTTTCATATTTATATGTCTTGCGTTTCTAGGCTAGATCAATATTTGGCTTAACCGGTGAAGATCATATCGGGAAACGTACACTTTTTCCCTGCAGTGCAGGTACGTCTTTTTTTTGTCCTGGTGGTGTGGCTACATGAATTCTAGAATATCATATTTTAAATTGGATCCCATAAATATTTGCAGGCAGCTCCCACATTTGTTCTCGGGAATGGACGAGCTCCGTTGCTTGATTCCTTGTGCAATTGACCAGGATCCTTACTTTAGAATGACTCGTGATGTTGCACCTCGGTTAGGATATAGCAAGCCTGCTCTAATTGAGTCATCATTTTTTCCAGCTCTGCAGGCAAGTGTTTTCTTAAACTACCTTGTCTATAATAAGAATATATATAGATATGTGCTTACACCACACTTTCTTGCTTTCAAACTGTTAAATGCCTTGGTCATTTCTCGCAGGGACTGAGTGGAAAAATGTCTGCTAGTGATCCAAATTCCGCCATCTATGTGACTGATACCGCAGAGGACATTAAAAACAAGGTGAGTTCTGTAATTTAAATTTGTTTTGTTATCCCCAGTAGTTGCTTCCCATGCATCTATAATTAACAAACAAGTCCACATATTGTCTGGTTTGAAGGGCACCTGAATTCTTCCCGCTTATATTGTCGTTTTAAAAATTTAGGCACTCTGTTTGTGTAATGGCATTTAAGTGTCAAACTTCATAGATCAATAGATATAGCAGTACGTCCTAGTAATGAAATCAGATCATTGCTTCCATTATCTAAATTTGATGCGGTTCCATATATGCAGATAAAACAGATATGCATTTAGTGGTGGGAAAGAAGGCAAGGAGGATCAAAAACAACACGGATCAGATCTCGAGGTACCAAATTCCTTGTTTCGCCTTTTCCCCTTACTCTGTATACTTGCAAAACTGTTTTCTTGATATATTACTTCATACCAAGTAAAACTTAGTCTTTAATTTTCTGGTAATAATCTCGTTTCCACTATTTTACTCACAGAAAGACATACCGTTCAAGTATTTGAGTTTCTTCCTCGAAGATGATTCTGAACTTGACCATATTAGAAAGGTACGTACAAGCTCTCAATAAGTTTGTTATGAAGATCACTGCAGAGATGGACGAATTTTGCATATCGTGGTTTTGTGAATATATATTGTATATATATATATATATATTTCAGGAGTATGGAAACGAAGAGATTTTGACCGATGATGACAAAACGAATGGAAAAAAAAAAAAGATGTTGACCGGAGCTGTAAAGAAGCGACTCACCGAAGTCTTGACAGAAATAGTTGAGAGACACCGCAGGGCACGAGCTGCTGTTACCGATGAGGTAAAAAAATGTTATTCTCTAACTATCAAGATTTGATATCTCCCCACTCTACTAGGAATTTTGACTAACGGAAATTTTCAGTTGGTAGATGCATTCATGGCCGTGAGACCTCTCCCAAGCATGTTCGAGTAGGATCCAGAAACCAGAAGAAACCTTTTGGCACCTCCTCCCAACTTCATATGTCAAAGTTAATTCATTTTGTCTTCACTTGGAATTGGGGATGCATCTTTGTGTATAACAAAAAAAAAAAAAAAAAAGGGTGAATTACACCAGCTAAATGAAAAAAATACTTTTTTTTTTGTAAAGAGGAAAAAAAAAGTCTATAATATAAATTAGTAAGTGATTTATTTGATCATTCGCTCTCAATCTCACTCGAGAGATGATTGTTTAAATTGTTTCAAGTAGGTTTCTTATGTGTCTTTATATCTCGTTAAAAAAATTTAAGCCATGTTAACACTAGAAATGAGGGTATTAATAGTAGTACATTATAGTGTTTTTAATTGAGTTTTGAGAAAATTTACATAGAGTTTTCGAAAAGATAAACGCATAAGATTCTTGTTGCAGGAAGTTTTGATAAATGTAAAAAGGAGGTAGACCCATCTTGATCTTGTTGCAGTATTTGATTTGGTACGGTCGTTTACAGATCACAAACTGAGTTAGTTTAGAGTTTTGATCGAACCAACAGATTTAACTAAGTTAGGATTTTATATACCAGTTTAAGTCTGATTGTGAAAGACCTCATTAAGAAGCTTTGTTGCTAATGCTTTTTTTGACACACAGAGGCACGGTAATTAATTACTAGAGAACAATGAGAAAGCTTATGTAGTTGCTAATTGTCGTAGTCCTGAAAGATGCAACAAGTCATTAATTGGAGAACTGTTTCTCTTAACGTTGTTACTTTCATAAGGTTTGTGGCCTCACCTTAAGGTTTGTGGAACTGATAAGGAACTTTCTGCGGTTGCGGGTTGCCAATGTAAGAGTTGGATTCATTGGAGATAACAACCATCGTGTGAGACTTTTTAGGCTATGAACTCCTGTTATAACATTGAATCTTGATTTACATTTTTACTTAACGAGCTTTCTTATATAGTTATGTTATGAACTAGATCTAGGCCTACTGTTCTTTAGAAGATGAGAGAGGATCATGGATCTTCAATTAAAATCTTCTGAGGTTATCTTTAGGAACTATTTTCAGTGCGATCATTTTTAAAGTATATAAGCAAGCTCTTTAAAATATATATATATATCTTCTTGCTTCTTGGCATATTAGAGGATTTACAGTGGGGAGTACCTCTACAATCTTTCAAATATATTATTCTAATAAGTTTTGTTAATTTTATTTTTTATTTAAAATTTAGTTTCTAAATAAAATCCAGAACCAGTTGTAATGAGACATTTGTCAAGTAAGTTTTCACAAAATTCTCAAAGTTTATCATTTGAAAAACTCACTTAATTCCTTTTCTTACTTTTTCAATATTATATATTTTTCGTGGGTGAAAGACTTATTGAGAGACTCACACTCAGTAGCTGAAATACTCCAAAGCTGATTGTTTATGTTTTTTTTTTCTAGACTTCATTTGAAAAAATATGTATATATATATATATATATATATATACACTCACCACATAAATCCAACAAATTCATAGGCCAGCCAAAAAATACTTTTGAGCTAACAAATGGAAAAGGAAGGAAAAAGAAGAACTAAAAGAATGTTGAACGATATACAACAGAGCAA
>NC_025690.1:21541402-21619910 GCF_000633955.1 Camelina sativa
TTTTTTTTTTTTTTTTTTTTGTCAAACAACTTCCATTCAAAACTCAAAAGGAAGTAAAGTTCTTACAAACAAAAATCAGAAAACAAGATACAAGGGCAGTCCCCAATGCCACAACAACATATAAATAAAGTAAAGATAACATTAATCGGCAATGGGTTCTTGAGAGCTGTGAGTCAAACTCTTGGAAGAGATTTGGTAAATGTGAGATTAAGATTGTCGATAAACCCTTCCATGAACAGGTCAATGGATGAGAGATAGCCATTGTCATTAGACTCGTTGGCGTTAGTGAAGGGGTCAAGATTGAGCTTCTCACCGGTTTAAGAAGGTTTACACGAAGTAGAATCTTGACAAAATTTCAAGCAAAGTTTGGGATGCTCTGACGATTGAGGGTGTTTGGTAGAGCTGTCATAGGGTATAAAGTGGCCATGGCCACACCAAAATCATATACATAGCTCGGGCCACTTGGAAGTGGGATCCAATAAGCATAGAAACTCAAGCAGAAAGGTTCACAGATCAGGATTATAAGGGTTACTAAAATCAGGGTTCTCAAAGAGAGCAAGTGGCGCCACAACAACAATGATGAATTACTTCTCAGATGGATATCATAGAGTTCGTAATCTTCACACCATTTGCTAAATATTGGCGTCAACACAAGATATAGATAGCCGTACCTGGATTTGAATACCGTTAGAGATAGAACCACCAGAGTATGGACAACTTCCCGGAGATTGATAGGTTGAATATGTTTAGGCTCGGAGAACACAGGATATGGAGGCCTGAGATCGAGGAAGTTTCGGTAACCATCACTCCGTGGAGAAAGGGTCATAATGCCGTCCTTCCTCGATCCAAAGGTGTGGGTTGAAACCAGAAGCAAAGTTCCCATCAGCCTAAAGCTTAGATGAAGAGTGATTATTGAGGAACTGCATTGAACCAGGGATTGGAGATGACCTTCTCGAACCCAACTCAATACTATCGAAATAAGATGTAGAGGGCTTCTGCTCTTACAATCAAACCGAGGAAGTAATGAGGAAGGCCGTAGCTAGGATTCAAAAAAACTTACCCTGGATTTTGTGGGTGTGTGCTTGTTTTGTTGCATCGTTAATGGGCCACCAAAAGCTATAAGGCCCACCAGAAGAAAGCCTCGATCCTTGTTGGTTGCCCTAATTAGAGTGAAAGTGCGGCTATCCGAAGACGGTGGATAGATTTGCAAGAGAAAGAGCATCTCCGGTGAGCAAGGCTTCAACAACATCAAGCCAGAGGTAAGGTCGGAGGTTGGGATGGGAAACCACAAGGACAGTTCGAGAATGGAAGGTTGCAAGCTTCGCCTGAAAAAGGAGTCGTAGTGAGCCATCAACGTCTCCACCGGGTGAGATGTAGCGGATGGTCCATACCGGAGCTCACCTGCTAAACTCGGTGCCTCAAAATAGGCTTTCTCAAGGGTAAGCAGACATCCAGATCTTAAGGTATGCATGTCGCCTGTTTGTGGGTTCTTTATACCGGCTGAAGTGTTCAGGGAGAAGGGGAGGGGTTCACCGGAAACCACCTGCGCTCTTTATCCCTGTCTAGTGATATCTCACCGGGATCTGAAGGGATCGGGGAGGATTGTAACGAAAAGAGCAAAAGAAACGGGGACAAACTTAAGAAAACAATGGAAATGCAAACAGGGGAGAAAGCGGGACGAAAGAAATCCCGACGCCGGCGAGCAAAAACTACACCAGCGTCGGAGAAGGGTTGCGAATTGAAGACCTCGATATTAGTGCCCGAGAGAGTTTTAAGTTTTTTCCTCGTGTCTAAGCTTTTATCCCTTTTCAAAATTATTCAGACTACCAAATCAGAATGCTAAGCAAATCGTGTGAGTGTTCAAAATACTAAACAAAAAACCAATCAATTCTTCCATATGTCAAATCCAATGCTAAAAGAAAGATCAAACCGAGTGAAATGAGTTCACTGGTTCATGTAATGGACAATAAAAATAAAAATAAAATCGTATAAGAAAATAATATAGCTAAATTATGTGAAAAAACTTTAAAATATTATCTAAAATTTTCTCAACCTTAAATAAAATTTTCCTAATCACCTGAACAGAATTAAAAGTAATCTGACCCATTATCCATATACTTATTTAAATGGATGAAAGTCTGATTGTTGATTTAGATATTAATTACCCATACATTATCCAATTACTCATTCTAGTCTTACTCACTATATTATCTTATTCCGATTACTTACTGTAAACCCAAAACCAAATATAATAGTATAAGAAATAATTAAGAGAAAATAAGTAATTTACAAGTGTTTAAAATCTGATAGTACGCCGGAGAAGCTGAGGACTCACGGCAACGGTATAGTTAAACTATATCTGGTTTCCTTCCATCAAAACGCCTCCACGAATACGCCTACCATTAGCATCTCGGTTCCGGTTGTGATCGTCAATGAACTTATCAGGTGAACTTAGTATTTGTGTAGTTTGCAAATAGTATGGTCATCTACATATGGATCATAGATAAAATCAACTATCAACACAAATGAATTTGGTTTCAACTAGTATGTAAATACAATAAAATCTTTACATATTAATATTTATTAAATTAATAATTAATATAAATTATTAATTTGTATTAATTATTAAAGAAAAATTCTGACAGGCGATCGATTGAGATTCGAATTCTCGATGCTAAACGAAAGAGAGGGGGAGGGTTTTTAGAAAATGGCGAGATTCGATGCGAAGACGATCGTCAAGGACAAGAGATTCTGGGTCGCTTCTTTAATTATCGTCTGGGCTGCTGGTCTTCAGGTTTCAATTTTACCATGAATTGTTTTTTTTTTTTTTGGATTGATTCAATAGGGTTTATAAATATTTGATTTTTGTAACTTTATATCTGAAATTAATCCGGTGGCAGGGTCATATGATGTGGCTGCAGAGGCAAGATTCATTTAAGCAGAAGTTTGGAACAATTGATGAAGACAACCACCACAAGTAATATGATACATAACAGGAGTTTATGTCTCTGAAACAACTTCTTGTGTTTTTGTGTATTGGGAGTCTTTTTTTTTGGATTATAATCATAAATTACATAAGAGGATAAAAGATTTGTATTAGGATTTCTGATCTATTATTTCACTCTGGCTACTATCTCAAATGGTTGAAAAAATAGAGTTTTGACTGTAAGAAATTGCCAATTGCAGTCTCTGTGATTTGTGAGATTATTATTGTGTATTAGCTTCAGCTTTTTGCCTAGTGGAGTATTTAGATGCTTACTCTTTAGTATACTTCATCTCCAGTTTGCTACAAACTCATCAGCTTTCTCCAACATTTTCTGTGTAACGTTGAATAACAAATTTCAGATACTCGAAAGGCTTGTGATGAGTCAAAAAAAAAGGTTTAATATTTGGTATTCTTCTTACAGAACATTTTTTTTCGGTGAAGCTTATGTTCAACTCTCAGGTTTTGCTCCGCTCCCTTTTTTTTTAAGAGCACTGACTCTGAGTAGTTGTAGATCGCGGAATTAGCTAACTGAGAGGGAATGTGTAAGTGTAACTGTAGTTGTGACTTGTAGGGTTATGTACCAGTCAACTTTGAAGAACTCAAGAACTAGAGCTTGTTCTGGACAGTGAAATTAGATCTAGGCGCCTAGTGTTGCTTCGAAGAAGTGAGGATCTTGGATGGATTAAGATCTTTTGATACTTTCTTTTTGGGATTTGTTTCACCGCTGTCGGTTTTTAAAGCATTATTATCTTCTTGGCTTCTTCCGTAGATTATATGTAAGCCTACTGAATGAGCTCTTCATCACTGGAACACCCAAGAACTGATTGTCTAAATTTCCTTTAGTTCACTCAAACGGTGTCGTTTCCTCCTTGGACGTCGTCTCAAGTCTCAACCATATATAATTCCAGTTTATCAGAAAGAATCACCAATGATAATTTCGTTAACTTGAAGAAAGTTTTTAATATTTGACATCAATTCTTCAAAAGTTTTTGCCAATTGCAAATACTTACAGTAAATTTTTTTATTTAATGTATATTTCTTATAATCAACGGCGCACTATAGTTTTTAATTGTGTGATTTCAGATAAAGAAAATGTATTATATTCTATTATTCTTCTAACTTTCTCAAAATTTACAGTAAATTTAGAAAAAGAAAAAATTTTCTATTTCAAAAAAGTCAATAGATATGGACTTCAGATGCATAATATATGCAAGCTATTCTTTATTTCTCAAAATTTCATTCTCCACAGCCGAATAAAACGTCAGCAGATATATATATATATATATATATATATATATATATATATATTTTTTCTTCTTTGTCAACTATATGCAAATTATTCGAAATTAAATTGTTAAGCATAATATTATTATCTGCAAACTGATGTGGATCTCATTGTCCATATCATTTATACAATAACCTTTATCATATTTAATAGATAGCTAAGTACTATGAAGAACCAAAAGTACAGTCATATAAGTAGCAAATCATAGTTGTGATATCTGATCTCATGTTTTCTTAGTTATTAACTTATTACTTTGATTTTTAATATTACTCTATATATATTTTACTTTTTATTTTTAAATAACTAATTTTTTCTGTCAACTAATTCAAATTCTTTAGTTACCATCCCCTCTTGATGGCCAAAGAAACCAAAAAAAAAAAAAATCCGATTATATTTCATAGATCTTTGGTATGTTTGAGACTTTGAGTTAACATTAGACATTAGTTGTTTTCTCAGATAAATCATCATATCAGAAAAATATAAATATCATACAAATATTCATTATTTCCTTTATTTCATTCGATTTTCTATTGTTCTCTCAACTCAAAGCTTGTATTTTTCTACTTCACGATGTGAGTAGGATGGTGAATTCTTTTAACACAAAAAGAAAAAAAGAAAAAGGAAAGTAGTAGGAATGGTGAATTGAAAGGATCTTGAAATGACTAACGTAGAATATTCGAACAAAACCGCACCACATACACACACTCAATGCTCTTCAGCATGAAGCTTTCCTACAACTAAAGTACAAAAGCTGTCACATCAAGTACAAAACTATCTCTCAACAGAGATGCTTTCTTATGTGGCGACCAGACACCGCAACATACAGAATCTCTAAAACATTTCCCAATTCCAAAAAAGAAAAAAAAGAAAAAAAGATGCTGATTTGGTCCATTATGCTCCATTACCCACCACCGCATTACATCATACTCGTGCTCTAAAGTATTACTTTTTAATTAACTTCTTTTTTTTTGTTTTGGCAGATTACGTATGCAAAGAAAGTAACATAGAGTAAATTAATTGTTCATATTTTTACCAAAATAAAAAAATTGTTCATATTACATACTAATTATTTTTGTTGCAAATTTCTTGGACAGCTGTTGGAAATATACGTCGGAAGCCCCTAATTGATTAGAAGTGTGATAAATTAAGAACTCTAAACACTAGTATGACTTTAAGTAAAAAGATACTTTTAATTGTGCAAAACATTTCATATATTATAGCCGGATACAAAATTTAACAAAAGCCAAAATTAGCATTACAATAACATGCACTCTACCAATAAGCAACGATCATGTGTTTAGAAATCGGACTCATTGTTTTCTCTTATTATAACTTTATAATCGCCGGTGGTGCTGTTCATTATTTTAGACTGATTCATTGGTGTTAGGCCTCGAGAAAACAACAGTTGCATCATTTGTGTCCATTTCTGTATTTGCTTTCGACGAGAATGTCACAATTTGTGGAGTACTAAGTGGGAGTTCCGTGTCCATGTCGGGAAATGATGAAGGTGGTTCGTCTTTGCTTTTGCCCCACAAAACTGAATAGAGTCCAAGAACTATCACTATTGCTCCAAGAATCCTACAAATATGATATACACAATTAATCAATGAGATTAAACCAACTAAACCATTATTTATTTTCAAGAGAAAAGTTTGCGTACCTTCCAAGGAACATAACCTCAGCAAGGATTATAGACCCCAAGATGGCAACAATGACCATGCTCAATGGATTGAAGGCAGTCACAAACACCGGTCCTCGAGTTTTCATTATTACTCCTTGAACGTAATAACCAATCCCTGAACATATTATCCCCTGCATACAAAAACAGTAAGATCATTTAATTTGATTTGTATGTATAACCAAAACCAAACCTTATATTGTGTGTATTAGTATAATTAATCTTACACCATAAACAGCAGCTAGTAATTTGGAATCCAATTGGATGGCCCACGCAGAAGGATTTCCCCTTTCAATATAAAGTGCCACAATAGTGCTTTCAAGAGACCCCATGAAGCATATGTAAGCTGTCAAGGATAGCTCTACCGGGTACGACTTAAGCGTGATCGCCTGCATAATCAATCATTTAAGTGGTTTAGTACTATACCCGTTTCTGATATATCGAATCATATATGAAAATTTTGGTTTTTAAAATTACTTGGAGATTGATAAAACCGGCCCAGCAGATGCAACCGACAGCGATGAGGAGTGCGCCTTTAGTAAGATCTTGTTTGACTCCGGGATTGGATGCGTCTTGATGAATGTCGTTAGGATTAGCCCAAGGCAAAGGAATTAAAGGTCCTTTCACAACAGTCATAAGCATTGCTCCACCAACTGTCACAATTGTCCCTAGAATCTTGGCTTGGCTGTGTATTTTCCTGACGTTAACCTTCTCAAGTCTACGCATAAAAAATAATGATGTCTTTAGACGATAAACCAAAACAAACCACATCATACGAAACAAAATTAAGTTCGTAATACCTGAAGATCCACGCCATAATAAAGGCAAAGGCAGGCAGAACATTGGTCATTGCAGCTGTGAAAGTCGCCGAAGTGTACTTCATGCCAGTGTAGTATAAGTTCTGATCAATTGTTGGTCTATAATCATATAAACAAACGTTCAATTAATTATTCGTTTTCAAAACGTATGAAAAAAAAAACGTAACAACTAAAATATATATATATTGAAAAGTAAAAATATAGCTAGTAAATCAATCTTACTCCAATAACCCAAGCAACAATATCTTGAAGAAGATGGGTAGTGTCATCTTCGGCCGTATTTTTCTGTTCATGATTCAAAAAGCAAATTGAAGTAAAATAATCAGAAAATAATATTAATACTTTCTACGTGAAGAATACACACAGACACGAGTCTATACAAGTACAAACTTACATTTACGTACGTATACGTAAAAGCATACAGGCATGCATGACCAAAATACAATTTTATGTACGTCAAATGAAATATTATACCTATCCAAGAAATAGGCAAACGGAGCAATGAAAATTGTCGCGACGATATGGCGATAAGCAGCTAGAACGTGAGGGCTCATGCCTTGGTTCAAAGCAAATTTGGCTATGATCGACAGTCCGGCATATCCGAATTGTAGAGAAACAACAGTTAGGAATGGCTTCCATGTTTTTAAAGCCATATCTCAACGTACTTTAAATTTGGTATAAAGTGAGAGATTGCAATATGATGTAAGAAAGAGCTGATGGAGAAATGTGGGAGAGGATGAGGTTGGTTTTATAGGAGGGTTTTGTATTATTTTTTGTGGGAATTTAAAAGATTAAAATATGTCTTTTAAGTTAGGAGGAATTATAGGGATTCCACTAAGTAATGCAAGTTTGATAGTGAGTATATATGCCATTCCTGTTTTGTAGAATATAACATGGTTTTTTGATATTATCCTTGATTTATAATAGGAGCATCCATAATTTTTAAAGTAATTGGTGGTCGTGATGATGATGAAAACATCAACTACAATTGTTAATTATTAAATTTTAAAACTTCCAGTTTGATCCTTGGTGCCTTTTAAGTTTTAACCAAGGAAACTGAGCACTTCTCACCTGATTCAGCAATTTTCAATATCATCGGATATCCCATAGATTTCACGTTGTTTTCTACAAACAAAATTAGCATGGCTACATTAAGAGAAGACATGTCAAAATTATTCACCTTCTCTATATTATCCCAACTTCGCATGTCATTTTATAATTTACACTAACTAATTTTACTTTCCAAATTATATAAAGAAATATTATTGTCATATGAATAAAAATATCACTATACTTAAGAAAATTTTCTATTTAACAACCATTCTGAATTTTGTTTCCGTATAAAGAATGAGAAAAAAATGTCGAGAAGGTTAAAGAGGTTATCATAAGAATTTTGTCCAAAAAAAAANGGTTATCATAAGAATTAGAAATCGAATATATATTTTTAGCCAACACATGGGGATAGTGAAATTCACTAGAGGAACACAAGTGGATCCGTGTCGATTATGTTTTTGTAGTTTTATAAAAAAGGATAAGAAGAGCTAGATTATATATATCACGAATAATTGAATCCACGAAATTATATATTACTTCAATGGAGCTAGAAAAAACAATTAGAAAATGTGAATGCGTCCACATAACTCATTTAATAATTTGGAAAAACGCATTATGCATCCGAATCGGATCATATGTGGAAGAAATAAAACAAATAACTTTTTGGCCAAGGTCGTGGTTGAAATTTTTGGCACTTTATGATTCTCTCCACCTGGAACCTCTATCTCTACTTAGAACAAAAATAGTAATAATAGTTTGATCACAATTCACAAATATAAGGGAATTTATACGTTGTCTGACGAAAGCCACAGAGTTTTAATTCCCGACAGCCTAATTGTGTATCGTAGGCATGTTATGCAAACCATCCCTTACGATATATATATTCTCATCGTCTTCAGTGTGATTTGTTAAAAATAAAAATTAGATAATTAAAATGTTATGCAGTTCAAAGCTACGTATCTGTTCAGAATATGCGATTTGTTATCATGTCGATTATAATGGTTAGTGAAATTCAAATATAGATATGTGCTAATACTTTATCTACGACCAGATAAAAATTTTCCTTAATTGTAATATATCGTGCGTGTATAGACATACATCATGAACTCTTTTTCATTTTTTTCCCCGTTGATAACGACACATCATGAACAGGACAAAAGGCACAACATGAACTTACACACAAAACTGTAAAAGATGGAGTTATTAATGTTTTCCTCCCCCCACTATATTGGACAAATTTGGCAAGCTGAGTTGACACCGATCGAATTTAACTTAGCTGGATTTTTATTTTAAGTAGCGGATGCATCTAAACTGATTTGATAGCTGATTCGTGATAAAATTAAATATCATATTCTATATTTTGTTTTCTTTACTATTGTTATTCGATATTATAAGAATACAGATAAGAGAACATCGACCCAAAAAAATATCTCTAATTTATTAGTCAGAAACAATACAGCTCTGAAATCCGGATATTAGATTGCATATATATTCATTCCTTATAACTTATAAGGATATTAAAATCTCAAAGAACCAATGGTTTCATTGGTTTGAATAGTTTACTTCATGGTTCAAATTATTTTACAGCAGTTCGAGTCATGGTTAGTCGTCAATGTGACTATTTTCGAGTTGTATTTCTATTAGCATCCAATTGCACGAAATTATCCCTAATAAGAACCTTCCCTGACTCCTTTCCTTGTCTAAACGTTTCACTACCAACGTGCCAACGTCGGCAACTTGAAGTTTATATATCCCAAGTACATTAACATATATAGTTATTTTCTTCAAATTTTTAGAAAATTTTAATAACTGAAGCCATCATGTTTAAACCAGAATAGCTTTCAGGAGATGTGTAAAGGATAATGATCTTTAAAATACAAGCATTTCCGCCAAAAACAAGTGGTATAAGTGCGCGCGGCTTAAAATAATTCATCATGCCACCACCACCAGCTGTCCAAACAAAGTTCATTTTGATTATGATCGGTGTTAACCATGCTGATTAACTAATCATGATAAGTATCATCGTATAATAATATATCTCTTGAACTAACGGCAATTGATTTGTGGCTGCCTATGAAACCACATCAGCAAAAGGAAAGGATGACTTCTGTTGTCTAAGAAAAGCTTTAACATAGAGTGTGAAAAAACAAAAATTTGATATAATATACAAGAAAATGGTAGATAAGATAGTGTCGAGACACATCTCAGATATACGTTGCCAACATTATGTTGGTGTGCTTTTTGGGGTTGGTTTGGTGGTTTAGGCTTTGCCATTATAATATCACTCTTTGCTCCACTCAAATCTGCATATTTTATGTTGTATTATGTTCGATATGATAAATGATCCGATATGTTTTGAAATTCTCGGATCAGAGATTTGGATATGGTTAAAGTTACATATATACAAATATTTGTAGGTGTAGGTATCGTAATTTAAACTTGAATAGACGTACCTGCCTGAATCATATATTATGAATTACTATATAGTATATAATTAGTTTTTACAAATTTATGATAATTTCGAAAAATATTTGTAAAGCTTTGTATTTAAAAATTTGATGTTTTTCGTTGAAAGATGTTTGTAAAATATTCATATTAATAATTCTTATGTGTATGTCTAATACTTCAATTTTTTNTTTTTTTTTTTTTTTTTTTTTTTTTTTTTTTTTTTTTTTATTACGTTTACCAGCTATAATTTTTTTTTCTGTATATAAGAGAAAGAAAATTGCATATTTGTTTTAAATGATCTTTTCTTGGGTGTCTAATTAAAACAGTGCATATGGTTTATTTTTATGAAAATGATTCACTCTGTTCTTTGGTGCACGTTCGTTAACGTCAACGTATAACACCTTGTATACTTACGGTCAAACTTACACAATTTTAAAACCAAATTAAGATATATATATATATATATATATATATATATATTTAAGAGTATCTCTCTCATTAAAAAGTTAGCTCCAGAATTATGACTTTTCAAAGTTCCAGATGATGGTGAGCAAACCTTACAGTAATTTTGAAAATGTATAAAATCTACAGTAGTCAACTATATTTTTCTTATATCAACATATTCATCTAATTCGTAACATGCACAAACAATAATTTAATTTGTATACATAATTACACCAACACATATCACGGCGACAAAGCTATACCTGATCAAATAATTAATATTGAAAATCAATAAATCATTACTAGTTCTAGAGTGATAAGAATTAAATTAAGAAATTTGTTTGGCAACGGCGAGGGATGAGAAAACAGATAAAGCAGCGAGGCAAATGAAAGCAAAGAGAAGAAGACTGGCCGATGCGTAGCCTCTGCTAAAGAACGTGTCCACAGGATCAGTCGAATCCAATGCGACCAATGCTAGAAATGTGTCTTTCAAATCTTTGCTCACTCCAAATCCAGCTGCTGAACCCGTCGCCACTAGATATGATATAACCTGTCAACATTTTTAACTATCATAAATTAGGAAAAAAAAAACATATATATTTTAATATTTTATCCAAGGATCAAATGGTTATTAATTAATTACATACCTTGTCACCGTAAAAATCGAGTTGATAATTAAAAGGGTCTTTGATTCCGGTGGCAAATAGGGAGATTGTGAAGAACAGTTGTACGACAGCGTAAACTAGTCCGATGGCGGCAGCTGAAAGCATGTATCTTCAAGAAAAAAACAAAAATTAGTGAAAGAATCAACATACACTTCGGTTTTTAATAACCAAAAAAAATGCCCAAATGTAAAATAGATTCCTAGTTTAAGAGTTATTACAAGAGGCAAATTAAGCAACTTGCTTTCATATATAAAAAAAAACAAAAAAAAATTACGTAAGATTATATATGGCATATGCTTTCCCCAACCGATGAACAAATCAAAATGAAGAGCTCAGTTAGAATTACCTATAGGCATAAACATCTTTGAAATGAAATTTAAATGCGCTTCCTTGAGATACAATGGTGACACTGTTGGTGCTGAGGATGATGAGCGCTATAACAAGGAAACCCCCTGTTAAAACCCTAAGAAGAAGGAGTAATACCTTCAATGAAACAGGTGGTGGCGACGGAGGCGGGGGTGCCATATAAATTGATAAGTACGTTTTTTAATGATCTTCTTAAAATTGGGTTTCAAAGAGTAAGATGATGATAAAAAGCCTGAGATGTTCAAATACAATTCATGGAATATTTCCAATTAATTTTATAACACTAAAACTTGCTAGAGAGATAAGAGTTGACTTTTGCTCTATGGCATGGGACCAAGTAATGACGGTAAATGTCAAACAAACAAAATATACCAAAGTTTATTGTTCAAGTCGTGCTGAAACTGGATCACCACGTCTTGCTTACCATAGAAATGTGATATATAAAAAAAAAAATCTTAAAATAGTTTTTATGTCTCAAAATTTATAAACATACCAACCTTGACGTCAGAGAAAACATCACCCGACCTTAAACTAATTAGTAAGTTGAAATTAAGGTAAAGACTCTTAAGAAAGAAGCTTGTGAGGATATATATAGCCTGAATAAGCTACGAGCTCATATATTGGTGTAACTGCTGCTAGGCTGTTAATTGATTCATGGATATCTCTAGCGTCGAAAATTCGAAGCCGTTTTATCATTTCTCTATCTGCAATATTTATTTAAGAAAAAAAAAAAAGATAAGAGTTTGACTACGGGACGAAGGGCTTCTTATAACACGGCGTCCAATTTAGCGATCAACGTTCACATTTAGTTTACATTGTTGGTTTTAAAGAGTTTGGAGTGGAGTTATATATGTTAACTTCTCAATGATTTCATTGAGAATTGCTCACGGAAGGTTTGGTCAACGAAGACTGAAACGTTGAGTCACAGCTGACGCAGCTCCTAAGCTATCAAAGAGTTTCCCTGAGATTCGATGGTGACGCTATTAGATAGTGAGGAGGATGACACAATTATAATAACATTAAGGATAAAGGATTATTATCTTCGATGAAACAAGTAGCTTTTTAAAATATATCGAAAACTAAAAACACCTTTTAAAATGGGGTAATATAAGAGGAATATTAAAGATAATACTAGTTGTTAATGTAGAAGAAGACATCGATTACAGTATATGTAAAAAAAAACAAAGACAATACCAATCAATAAGCAAATATATCTCGTCGACTAGAAAGATAGGAGTTGATAATTTGTTAATGTCAACATCAATTTTTTTTTTTTTTAGTATTATTTTACAAAAATCATAAAATGGATAATTTTAGGCGATGCATTAAAACGTTGTAGGATAATTTCTATACAAACTGCAAATTCAACTAATGTGTTTTTTTTAGGCCTATTTACATGTGAGATTGTTTATGACTAAACTAAGGTTATAATTTTGATACGCTAACATGATCTCCCTTCGCCACCAATATATTACAAACAATCAATAAGTTTTTCATGATGTGTTTAGCCTTAGGGAACAGTATTAAAAAGTTGACCAGAGGTTGGCTACACATGTTTACAGAAATAGTAATACAAAACATAACCTTGCGAGTTATGTAACCAAACAAAATTAGTTTCGAACGTGACCAAAAATTCTTAAAGAGCATATAATATAATTTATTAAATTCCACGTTTGGTGGGAGAACCATGAATTAGAATGAAGGAAATTGTAGGGGATACAATGATATATATATATATATATATATATATATATGTGTTTATGAGACTTGAATTGGTCGCTTGGAAAGAGCAAGGGATGAGAAAACGGATAAAACAGCAAGAGAGACGAAAGCCAAGAGGAGAAGACTGGCCGCTGCGTATCCTTTACTGAAGAACTCATCCACAGGATCAGTTGAATCAAACACTATAAATGCTAGGTATGTGTCTTTCAAATCTTTGCTCACTCCAAATCCAGCCGCAGAACCCGTTGCAAGTAAATATGATATTATCTGTCCAAATTTTAACAAACATTAACAAGATTTTCATTTTGTGATTCAAATCAATGTGTATGACCGCTCTCATTGTGTATACTTGAACTAGAGATATACTATGGACCAAGTTGAGATCTTATCTACAAAAATGAGCTGTTATATATGACTTATTTACAAAAATAATTATAAAGTAAATACCTTATCGCCATAGAAGTTGAACTGATCATTAAGAGGATGTGTAGCTCCGGTGGCGAATTGGGTGATTGTCAAGAACAGTTGTACGAGGGCGTAAAGTAGCCCGATGACGGCAGCAGACAGCATGTATCTTTACATAGGAAATGTACAAAAACAAAAGAACAAGAGTTAGTAATATTCCTTTTTATATGTTTAAGAAAAATGAATTGCCACAAGACTTAAAACTGACTCCGAATATAGAAAACACATATGTAAAGAAAGAAATTGGACTTTACTGAATTTAAACGCACCTAAAAGCATACACATCGTTAAAACGCAATTTTATAGACGTTCTTGAAATTTCCAGGGTGACGGTGTTGGTGCTGATGAGTACTACCGTTATAACCAAGAAAGCCGTTGTCAAAACCCTAAAGAGGAGGAGTACTGTCCTCAACGTAACCGACGGCGGTGCAGGAGGTGGTGGAGCCATATTAATTTTCTTGTTACTAACTAGTTTCACTTTAAAGAGTAAAGGTGAAGATGATTAAGGCTGAGCTATATGTTCGAATTACAAGACATGGATTGTTGACTTATATATAGCCAAAGTTTACGTTGACTCGAGATTGAAGAGTTGAATTTTGTTAAAGTCAATGCCAAAACAAATAATATGAATTACAATCTTAAAAATTCTAAATAAATACACGCATAAATCGTATTTTTCAAGTCGTGCTGTAACTTGCTGGAACTCAATGAGCACTTCTGACTTAGTTATTGACATGGTATAAACCCGATTGTTTTTTTGTCAACCAAGTTTCACGTCGAGGCTTGTCGTTCCACTAGCCTCCGAGACTAGCAGCCGCTGATATACACAATACACTATCTATTCTTTTTTTTTTGTCAACCAAATTTGCTCTACAATACATTATACATATGTTATATGCATCTGAAAATCATTAGAGTAGTCCTAGTTGCAAGTTCGAGTTGGACACCTAGTAGTGATAATTGAAAGCGTGTTTTTCCATCTAATTGAACAATATGGTCTCCAATCATTTTGGTGCAATCAATGGTATCAAAAAGAAAATATAGACTTTTTACCATAATACAAAAAACAAAAACAAAACAAACAATGTAACAAGAGTTGACTATAAGTCGGCTACATATGTACATGTAACATGCCAGCCCACTGATTTAATTACGTCCAAAAGAAATGTTTCCTGTAACATTAATGTGTACAAATTAGCAATCAAAGTCTTACAAGTTACAATATATTGATATCGATTCTTTCACTATATTTCAATAGATTCATATAAAGTCAACGAAGACCGAAAATATATAAGTCAACTCATATATAAGAATCATAGCCACATGCGTCGCCGTTTCCAGCGCCTACTTCCTCACAATTACGTGAAGGCTCTCACAAGTCACAAATTGTGACTCACAACAGACTTCTTGCTTATTACTACCTAATTTATATATGGAATTTCTATTAGTTAAAAATTTGTTTACTTTTTTTTTTTTNTTTTTTTTTTTTTTTTTTTTTTTTTTTTTTGTCAAAAGTTAAAGATTTGTTTACTTTGTTAATTTTTTTATTCTGGACTTGTCATCCAATAAGATAATCTCTGATTGCCCTAAATGCTTACCTCTAAACCACTTTTAACCACCCACCAACCAATGAAGCCTTGTCCGGCACCAAGTGCAAATAAACCAGAGAGCTGAACTCCAAGACGTACTGTAATATACCCTTTACGAAGAAAAAACCAAAACGGCAAAGCACGAATCTATACTATAAGCTTTCCATTTTCATCTTTCGCTACGTTTCCTACGATTCTTGTTAGTTTTGTTTACAAAACTGCGATTTAGTGTTAGTGATTGTGTCTCCAAGATCAATGGAATTTGTAGCTATCAAGTGTTTTTCTAATTGGGTTCGATTATGGTATCAAAAAGTTTGATCCTTTTTGATGGAATCTCATCTCAACTTTTTCTGATTTTGTTGTGTGGGAAAACAGCAAACCTTCTCTGTCACATCTTGCTCCATTAGAAGCCATTTTCGTTTGATGTTAATGGAACACTCTGTGATTCAGATCCCATTCATCTTATTGCCTTTCAAGAACTGCTTTAAGAGGTTCCTTACTCTTTTCTTCTTTTTTTATATCATCATCATCATATCTTCAGAGGTTTTAATATCAACTCATCTTGTGTTGTGATCAATCAATTTCGTTATAAACGTTTCTTTAAGTTTTGTTTTTTCGGAAAAAAATCTAATTAAACACCTGGAATCTGATTTCAAAGTTCGGCCAAGACGTTAACCTTAGCTGACCGAACTGTTGAAATACAATTCAAGTCTGGCATTTGAAGTTTGGTAAAACTATCATTAATATATAAAGGGTTAGAGCCAAATTATTAATTGACAATTGGTTTTTTAGTTAGAAGCCCAAGATAAGCCCAAATTTAACATGGTATCAGAGCTCAAGATTAAAATTCTGGTGGACCTAGAAAAGTGGATACGGACATGCCTCTTGTTAACCCGAGTAATGGGGGTCCAAGAAGGGGTATATTATCGGTCCAAGTGGGATCGGTTCGAGATGGAATTATCATCTCCAGGAGGCGTGTTCAAAATCCCATATGTGATCCTTGGTTTAAAGGGGAGATTGTTAGAATACAATCCAAGTCTCACATCTGAAGTTTGATAAAACTATCATTAATATATAAAGGGTTAGGGCCAATTTACTAATTGCCAATTGGTTTTTAGTTAGAATCCCAAGATAAGCCCAAATTTAACAGGAACAAATAAATGTTTTGCTTCTAATTAGCTTTCTTTGCTTATGTTTTGCTTGTGATTAACTTTTTTTGCTTATGTCTTACATCAAATTCTCATTTCTAATTAATACTACTAGTTGAAACTTTTCTTTAATACTTTCTTCAAATTTGTAGTAAGAACTTTTTTTCCTTTTTTAGACAGCGAATCCTTGTTGCTTTCTATCCAAAGGAAGTGCATTTTCAAGTGATTTTATATGGTGCTATGTGCTTCTTTCAATTAATTTGTTATTCTGGTTTGAAAATTATCTCCAGCTCCATCTCTGCAGTAGCTTAATTGGTTTACGAGTGTAGAATCTCTAATGGAATTGGACTGTATGAACGAAGTTCCTTATTAATACAACAATCAGACTGGAGGGATTCAACAATTGCACCAACGGAATGAGATGACCGAGGAAACACAAACAACACTATTGAATTGGGTAATGTTGCTCCGACAATGCAGTAGTCTCTTCTTCATACAATAGGAAAAACTAAATAGTAAAAAAAACCAATATTCTCTTTGTAAAAATATACCAATTTGACACAAATTTAGCAATTAATTGCTAGATTAACACTTCATTTTATCCAATAACTAGAATGACACAATTTTTAAGTAAAAAGACAAAAAACCCAAAAACTTTTTTTTTTAACCTTTTTTTTTTGAAAAACGAAAAATCAAAAATTATAGTATTTAATATTTTAATTTAAAAACATGATTAATGAAAAATATAAATGATTAAAAAATATGATGTTTATTTTTAATATAATTTCAAAAATAAAATATAATTTAAAATATAATGTATTAAAATAATATTATTAAAAATATATGATTTAAAAATATGAAGTTTAAGATTATATAGTTTATAAACGTTTTATAAAAAATATAATATATGAAATTATAACTAAAAAATAATGTATATAAAAAATATTAAAATAAGATTTATGAAAATATAATATAACATATAAAAATATGATTTTAAAATATGATGCTAAATTTTTTAATATGATGTAGGAAAATTAAATGTATAAAATATGCTTTAAATATATGAGTTTAAAAATATGATTCATAATATGATTTATAAAAAAATATAATTAATAACAATATGACTGAAAAAAATATAACTTAAAACAAATCTGTTTTTACTATATTTACATTTTACATCTAATAAATTTGTTATCAAACACCAGATTTTTGGAAGCAAACAAAAAAACTGTCATAACGTAAACAAATCTGCCATAACGTATGGTGTTGACATAGGTCATTTTAGCAATTTTTTTAAACGATATAAATCTGTTATTAAACGACAAATTTTTGGTTAAATTAAAAAATCTGTTGTAACTTTAAAAAATCTGTTATCACTAGAGGTCAACCTAGTAATTATTTCTTCATGTTACTACAGATTTTTAATCAATAAAATAAATCTGAAATAACTGTGAAAAATAAATCAGCGAGATATTATATCAAATCTGTCATATATTATGAAAGTATGTGATGTCTTTATAAATAAGTTTGTCGTAAAAAATAAATTTG
Source organism: Camelina sativa (assembly GCF_000633955.1). Taxonomy (NCBI): domain Eukaryota; kingdom Viridiplantae; phylum Streptophyta; class Magnoliopsida; order Brassicales; family Brassicaceae; genus Camelina; species Camelina sativa. Next base: position 21,559,618 of record NC_025690.1, read on the forward strand.
TCATCAATTATAAATATGTCATAACTATAATTAAAAATTTTGTCATCCAAAATAAGTCTGTCATAAAAAATCTGTCATACAAAAATAAATCGGTTGTGCAAAAATAAATCCGTCATACACAAATAAATCTGTCACAAATAGTCTGGCAGACTTTTGAAAATATTTTGATTTTCTTAAAAAAAATTTGGGATGGTAAATTTGACTTTATTTGTTTTCCTAACAAAGTAAAAAAAAGTATTTTCGGCAAAAAATAACTCATCTAACCCTCATATTTTATGAGTTACTTTAATAATTAATATGTTAATTTGGGTCAATCTAGTTTTTCTCCCATATTCTTTTGTTCGGAGTAAAATGGTACTTATAACAGTTGAAAGTCTGGTCTGTACTCAGTCTCGCCCGTAAAGTAAACAGTTCAAAATCTGTATTTCGTTTAAAAAAAAAATCACTTTATTTGAAAGAGTATTAGACCTTAACATTTTTAGTTTAACAAACTAGATTTTCGTTTTTGACACTTTTGGTAGATTTATTGGTCGTTGACTTACATAAATGTTATCTTTGACAACAAAATAAAAGTCTTTGACCAAAAAAAAATAAAAATAAAATAAGACAACAAAATAAAAGTTAATACGAGGTCAAGACTCAAGTGTGCTATGAAGATAGCGATAAATTTAGTAGTCGTTGACTCAAATTAGTATATATATAACGATAAATTAACCATGTGAAATACAAGTAAAACTTCAAAATGGGTTGACATGTAGTGGTGCTCGTTCTTTCTTCTTATATGCTTTTAATTTTAGGAGTCGACGGAATTATGAATGCGAGATTCGACAACTTCTACTTTTATTTGTTTATTCTTTATATTTGTCATTTTTAGTTTATAAAAGAAAGTTTAATCGATTTTTTTCAGGATTTCGATTGTGTGGATGTATATACAAACAACCGGCTTTCCAACATCCAATGTTGAAACACCATAAGATTCAGGTTTGATTGTTAAACTTTTTCAATCATATATGAAATGTGGCAAATAATGTTTTAGTTAATCATTCATAAATATATGATTTTTTTTTTTTTATTAACAACATTTTGCTTCTTAATCTTGCTATTCTTTTGTTATTTTATAGAAAAAATTCATTTCAAATGAAAGCCATAAAAGCAAAAATAAAAATAAAATAAATTATCAAAGTTGTCCAAAAGGAATGGTACCAATTTTAAGGCAAACAAATGGAACTGAGAGCGTTCATCTCGACACGGTCGAGTATCCTGGCCAACATGTAAATCTTCTTCTCTTATCATGGCTTTATTGAAATATTCTCATCAATTTATCTTATTTATAGCACAAAATTTGATTATAGGCAATCACATTTTTCCCTTCTTTCTAGTGTTGTGGTTATAATACATGCAGAAGTTATTAAAAGTGGCAACTTCAATTGTTTATACAGTTTGCAACACTTGAGACTGTTTTGGATGGGACCATCTATCGAGGAGCGGAAGCTAGAATAAGTCTTCACAGTTTAACTGTACAAAATAACCAGTACAGCAAAAGTCAAATTTGGTTAGAGAATGAACCTCGCAATCAACTCAATAGCATACAAGTTAGTTGGGCGGTAAGTTTTTGTTAAACGTATAAAACAAAATATGTACTTCATACAAATTCATGTGATTTTACACTAGGAACTAAAACTTAAAATATAGACTTATGTAATAAAAGTATATATTCCTATTTTAATTATACTTATGAGCATATATTAAGTAAAAATCCCTTTAGATGTGGAATAATTATCCACAAATACAAGAAAATAACTCACTTATTGTAATCTAATGATCTAATGAGATATTGGAGAACCAGAGTTTAAATACATTTTTCTTTAACAAATATTATTCATGAATTTCAAATTTTATACAGGATGCATCCAAGATTATGTGGTGATAGTTTGACGCGATTTACAATATATTGGACTGTAAGTAAATTAAATTATTTTGTTAACAATGTTTCTTTATACATTGCAAAGAAATAAATATTTTGTGATTATAAAAATAATAAATAAAGCCAGACCATTGGTTTGATTTTACCCTTTTTCTTGCATAATTGTTTACCTTCTATTTTACATTTCAATATATTAGGCAGATGTCTATAGAAAAACTGGATGCTATAATACAAAATGTCATGGCTTTGTTATTGTTGGTCAAGAACCTTGGATCGGAATAGCATTCAATGAGACCTCTATTTATGGTGGTAAAACAAGTGCTATTGTTCAACCGCAAATTTTTCAGGTAAATTTCTCCACTATATGTATAATATAAATCAATATTTGACAAGAATATAATGTTGGAATTTTTTTATTATCATTATTATAACATCTAATCTCAAATGTTTGTGGATTTTATGTTTCAAAATACTCGAATACATCCTTTTAAAAATTTCTTGATTTTTTTAATATAATTTCTTTTTATATTTCTTATTTAAATCACATATACATACATATATATATAGATAAATATATTTATTTATAAATTTCAGAGATTTTGTTTAATAGTTTGTTTTTATGTTTTAATATATAATAGGATGGCTTCAGCGGAAATTGGGTACTAAAAATATTTGATCAATTAATTGGATACTGGCCAAAGAGTTATATACACATTTAAACAATGGAGCTTCTTTGATACGTTTCGGAGGAAATACGTTTACATCTCCTGATGGAATTAGTCCTCCAATGGGAAATGGTCATTTTCCAAGTAACGACTTTCAGAAGAGTTCACATTTTTCGTTTATTAAGGTTTAGAATTTGAACTACCAAAGCATTGATCTCGGAGATAAGGAAACAAGAACATACGTAGATTCTTATCAGTGTTTTAAAATAAAGTATTGGGGATATCGCAAGCAAACTAGAGTAGCCTTCTCCTTTGGAGGACCAGGTGGAAATTGTGGTTTATGATTAATGAATTATGTATATGTATCGAGTATCGACCAAAACTATATCAATTTTCAAAAGAAATAAAGTTCGCTATATCTATATCCATATTATTGTGCAGAAAAAGTATTTTTTTTTTCTTTTAACAAAATTTAAGGTCGGAGAATAAAAAGTTATGCAGATTCTATGTGTTTTAGACGAGAGTGGGAAAAAAAAACTAAGAAAGTAAGTAGTGTTAAAGCAAAACGAATAGAGTATGAGAGTAGCCCATCTCATTTGGAGGATCATGTGGATATTGTCGTATATGATGACGATTCATGAATTATGGAAAGCCTCTCAGTTACTTAGAATGTCAGTTTCACAGGGTCATCAGTGTACCCTTTGTTTCATATAATTCCTCACTTCTTTGATTACTTATGATGATTCTCAGCTGGCGCTGTCTTTTATCTCTCGTGTTTGTGTTCTTGGTTTCGTTTCTGTATCTCTCCTTGTTTGATACCTAATACATATATGTTACAAAATCTGCAGAATGATGGTAGTGGATGTGTGTCAATTTATTGAATCAGTTCACCTCGAGATTTTCGTTATGTAGGATTGAATTTTATTTAATACTCACGACTTTGGTTGCTAATATTATGGCTCTCATCATTCTATTGTTGTACGCAAGCAGTGGACCAAACACAAATGGGTGCCAGGGTAATTTCAATCTCATTATAATAGCCTTAATTGTTTGTGATATGAGACAAATTGAAACAAAAATGTGGATAATGCAAGCTTTGAGCTCTCAATGCTTTCTGTTTTGACTATAATGCTAAACTATTACTATCTCCGGTTTTATTTACTTGTCATTCTAGAATAATTTCACGTAAATTAAAAAACTATGTAAATTAACAAGTTTAATCTCACAAATAATTTATTATTTTATTTATTGTGTTAGTTTAATAGGGTTATATTTGGAACTTTATTGTAAAATTTACATTGGTAAATGAGAATGGCAAGTAATCTCAAACAAAAAAATCTTTCTAGAATGACAAGTAATAAAAACTAGAGGGAGTATATCACTAAAAAAATTTGATTCATATGACAAATTATTATTTTCCCGTATGCCCGGAAATATGATTTTTTTTTCTTTTTCTTTTATCAGTGAATGTGAAAAAAAAGATATATTTTTAACTTTTTAACAAAAAATTAAAATATACTCCCTCCGTTTCAAAATATAGGATGTTTTAGTTAAAACATGCATATTAAAAAATAGTTACTTTTATAAAATTTAACCAATCATAAACCGAACCGATATTTTTGGTGTTTGGTTCGGTTTCGGTTATGGCGGCTGAACCGATCGGTACAATTTTTTTTTCCAAAAAAACCGAAATATTTCGGTTATTTCGGTTCGGTTTTCGGTTAACCGATTTTTTTTGATTTTTTTTTGAATTTTTTTTGAATTTTTTTAGGAAAAAACTAATAAAACCGAAATTTACCCTAAAATAACCGAATTTACCCTAAAATAACCGAAATAATCGAAATATTTGAAATAAAACCGAAAACCCGAAATTATCTCTAAATAACCGAAAATCCAATTTTTCATGTTTTTAATCAAATTTCGGTTAATTTCGGTTTTGAAATTTTAAAACCGAATTAACCGAGAAACCGAAATAACCGAACCGAAATATATTTTGGTTCAATTCGGTAAGATTTTCAAAACTTAAAAAAAACCGAAAAACCGAAATAACCGAACCGAATTCACCGAAATAACCAAAGTCCCAGACCTACATAAACAAGACTGCAAAATATAAAACATAAAATTAATCAAAAAGTTACATTAAAAATTATAATATATTATATTATAAAAGTTATATTTATATTATGAAACCGAGGAGTATATTTTATAACTGAAAACTGCCACACGAGAAGGTTTTCTCAGAAAAACAACACTCTGTTCGAAATTCATACAACGTAACATCGTGTCGTTTAGACTTTTAGCAGCTACAGATCCAAAACTGTTAAAAGTGTGAGTCTCGTGATCCGTTGACTCACAAGACCAGAAGAACGAAGCTATGTCAGAGACCGCCGTGTCAATCGATTGGGATCGATCTAAGTCGGAGGAAGAAGACGATGATGAAGAAGAAGAAGAAGAGTATTCGTCGCCGATGCAATCTTTTCCGGGGCCACCGCCACCGCCGTCGGCAAATTTCGAGAAAGATCGACACTTGGTGTATTTGGAGATGATGTACGAGTTGCTTCCGTACCATTACCAATCTCAGGAGATCAATCGTCTCACCCTCGCTCACTTCATTATCTCCGGTCTTCACTTTCTCAACGCAAAAGATCGTGTTAGTCTCTCTTCACTCTTCATTATCAAAAATTTTAATTTTGTGAATTTCATCTGTAAAGTTTTGTGATTTTGTTGACTTTATTGAAATCGTTGGTGAAGGTTGACAAAGATGTTGTTGCAAAGTGGGTTTTGTCATTCCAGGCCCTGCCTAGTAACAGAGTTTCACTGAAAGATGGTATTATTCTCGAGTTTATTATCTACAAGCATATGTTTATGAGCAAGTTCTAAATTTAGCATGTGATCAGTGAATGAGATGTTCCTTCTTGCAGGAGAGTTTTATGGGTTCTTTGGTTCAAGGAGTTCTCAGTTTCCCGTAGATGAGAATGGGGTAATAATACTAAGTCTGTTCTTTATGCTTTCTACATTACAAGATTTAGTTTTTGATTATCTTTGTTTTGTATCTGTGGGACAGGATTTTTTAACTCATAACAGTAGTCACTTGGCAAGCACTTACTGTGCATTGGCCATTCTGAAGGTTACTGGACATGACCTCTCGACCATTGACTCTGAGTTGTTATTGTTGTCCATGAAAAACCTCCAACAGGATGATGGAAGGTATTATTAGTTTTTGGAGCTTTAAAAGCATAATGCGTTTGTAATGTCACAAGTGTGTAACTCATTTGCTTTGTTCTTTTTGGAGCTGGAAAAGTTTCCTAACTTGCATCTGACGAACTCCGGGAATTTGTGCAATATTCTCATTTACATGGTGCAACAAGTTTGGCTGGTATTGTGTAATGGGGTCTAAATTGGGTTATGATACTTTGTTCGTTTTGCTGCAGCTTCATGCCTATCCATATTGGAGGTGAAACTGATCTTCGATTTGTATATTGTGCTGGTAAGGAGTAGCTACCTTACAGGATTTACAGATCATGTCTTTATACTTAGGGAAGAGTATCATTCTAGTTTTTTTATTTGTGGATCAGCTGCAATTTGTTACATGCTAGATAGTTGGAGTGGAATGGACAAAGAGAAGGCTAAGAACTACATATTAAACTGTCAGGTTTACTTCTGTTCTTGTAGTTGCTTTGTCATTTTGTCTTCCATTGTTATTTGTTAATTTCTGTTTGTTAAGAAGACATTCTTGTGAAACATTCTTTTTGCAGTCATATGATGGTGGCTTTGGGCTGATCCCTGGTTCTGAGTCTCATGGTGAGTTGAAGACAATTCTTATACAACCTTACAGTTGATTTTTTCCATGAGCAGTCCAACTACGTAGCACATATGTTACGTGAATGGGCAAGAAACTGTTACTGAATTGGTTATCGAGGACACTATAGATAACTAAGCTGTTTCATATAGGTTTCTATTTCAATGGCTACACATTAGAAAAAAAGCTTTAGTATAGTCTTATGTTATGAGGCATTGGGTTTACTTGACTCCACTCGTGTATGATGCTTACCTACGTTCTGCAACTTAGTTATGCAGGTGGTGCTACTTACTGTGCTATTGCGTCCCTTCGGTTGATGGGATTTATTGGAGTTGATTTATTATCAAATGATTCATCCAGTTCAGTCATAAACCCTTCATTGCTTCTAAACTGGTGCCTACAGGTACTGCTTCATAGAATCTTGTTTGTTTACCTGATAAATATTACCTTAGTTTCGTAATGATCCTGAGTGATCTGATGGTTTTCCTAACCTTTCCTATAGCGACAAGCCAATGATGGTGGGTTTCAAGGTAGGACTAACAAGCCGAGTGACACATGCTATGCATTTTGGTTAGTCCACTCAACCTTTACTGTCACCGGCTTTAACTGTTCTCATCCACTTATAATGCATATTTTGTAGGATTGGAGCTGTCCTTAAACTCGTAGGAGGCGATGCATTGATCGACAAAATTGCTCTACGCAAATTTTTACTGAATTGTCAGTCCAAGGTAACTCTTCTTCTACGTCTCATATCTCAGTTGATACCAAGCTTATAGTTATTTAGCATTAAAGCTGATAGCAGCTTATGGAGCCAATAGGATAGTTTGGTACACTGTCCCAACTCATGTGTTTACATTTTTTTTATTCACGATCGAGGACTGGTAATAACAATGTGATTAACGCTGCCACGGCTCATGCTTTTTTGTGTGCAGTATGGTGGATTCAGTAAATTCCCAGGACAGTTACCGGACCTGTATCATTCATACTACGGTTACACGGCTTTTAGCCTCTTGGAGGAACCGAGCTTAAGTCCTCTATGTCCTGAGCTAGGGTTACCTCTTCTTGCAGCGACGGGAATTTGATGTTTAGATTTCCTCAAACTCAAAGCCACATTCTTCTATCACCACACTTGTAACGTTTTTATTCAAACATTCCACGAGGCAGAGTCGCTCTGTTTCAGCAGTTAAATTCTTTTTGGTATATTCAATTATTCATTAGGCTCTCAGTATGGTAACATTGCAAACTAAAAAAAAATTGAAAAATTATGAAGAAAAACCAAATTTAATAGTTGAGTATGGATTTATTTTAATTCTTAGAAATAGACATAGAAACAAAGAATCAACATTTTAAAATCATAAAATCTGTAGAATTGTGTGATTTGGCAAAGAAACAAAAGACATAAGTTTTTGCAGTTTTCAACTCTTGTGAACAAGTGAGTGGTGTTGTTGACGCCACTTGGATGAAAAGTATCAGACATAAACTGAAAAAATTGGGACAAAAATCCTAAAGGGGGAAAGAGATTCCCTCCAACTTGGTCTTTCATGAGTCTTGTCTCTATATACAATCGTCTTATTCCAATTTACCGGTCGATGTTCAAAGTTTCAATGCCGTAAAAAGAATTATTCTTACTGTAGTAGTAGCGTTTTCGAAGCATATGATCTCGAATAAATCAACTAGATTAGTATATTTAATCCCTTTACTTTTTTGATCTTCACGTGTTATGTTTACCTTTCTAACTCCATATTCGATACAAATATTAAAGCTTGTTCAGAACTAATCCCTTTTTTAAAGTGAAAAGTCGGTTTAGGATAAGGGAGTGCTGAGTTCCTGCATCTTTAAATGTCAACCACAACAGTAGTTAAACTATATATGCTATAAAAGAAAATAGAATCCAAAGCCAATCTTTTTATTCGCATGATTTGATTGAAAAATACACAAATTTGGCTAAAACAAATTCTCTCTATCCATCGAAAAAATGTACAACCGGTTTAAATCCAGTGACAAGCCAAAAACATTCAGACCAAAAACAAATGTTGATGATTAAATCAGACCGAAAAGCCGGTTTAATTCTATTTGGCTTTCTCCAATATCCTCTCTTATCTTCTTGATTCCGATTCTTGAACTGTGTTTTTCACCAATTCTGGCCCTTGAATTCACTCGGTTTCTGCAATCTCCATCACTCTCTTCTTGTAAAGCTTCTCCTCTGCGTCTCTTAAGAACTTGAATCTCGACAATGGCGAAGATGACGATGATGATGGTGAATTTGATGATGACAATGGCGATGATCTCACTAGCCTATTAAACTCAGCATCAGACGATGACTCGAAGAAACTCGAGATCCCTTCTTTTCTACTACCATTACAAGACTCCATTAGTAATGGAGTTAAAGGAGGCGTGAACAACGAAGGAGAAGCACGAGGAGTAAGATACGGAGGAGTGATGGCACCACTTTCCATATTAAGAAACAAATCATTCAAACTCTTTCCTTTTGTGGAAACCACCCCATCTTGAGATTCCATCTCCTCTACTGTTTCCTCCATGATTGTGAACAGAAAACTCGGCACATGCCCTGTACCACACACATTCCCAAACCCATCATCAGGAGGAAGAGACTGTACTTGCTCAGTTCCAATGGGCTTAGGGTTTGAGAAAGAAGAAGGAGATGAAGAAGAAGAAGGGTTTGTGGTACTACTGCAACAGAAGATGAAGAGAAGCTCTCTGGTTCCAGGGGTAGAATAGTCATTTCGAAAGTCAGGCCTCGTCGCCGACGACCTCTTCTTGCACCAAAGCAAGTAATAGAGCTCAGCGAGAAGAGCTAATAGTAAACAACCAAAGACTATGCTTAGAGCAAGTCCAACACTACTCAGAGATCTCATCTTTCTTCTTTTTCCAGATAAGATTCACATCTCTTATTATTCATCTCGATTCGACCAAATGTGAGATGCAGAAGAAACAGAAACTATATATGGAGGCTGTCTATGATTCTTAGAAAAGAAAAGAGAAAGGGTTTTTGCTGAAACGAAAAACTTAGATTTAAGGTTGGGGATATCGATGAAAGAAGAGTAGAGAAATGTGAAAATAAATAATTTCCTAAAATAGGTGTGGGGTTATATAGCGAAGTGTGGAAGTGAAACTCGTTTGTATTTTAGAATCAATAAAAAAAGCATAAGTGAATACGAAGTTTTAGCCTTAATGAAAGGCCCTAGTTACCACTTTAATAAAAATATATATATATATATATATATATATATATATATATATATATCTTATTTTGAATTCTATTATGATTTGTACCATTGATGGTGAATGAATCAAACTATTGTACAAGCATTATTTTGGATAACGAATGGTTCTACCGACAACTCTATAACGAACAATTCTATTCGTACCGTAAATAAATTATACTAAAGACGACTCACTATCGATACTGCATTTACATATGCACTATATCTCAAGATGAATATATTTACTCTTAATACAATGAATTACGAAGAACGACTCTTGAATGGACGAGGGACGAGGGAGAGACGTTCACTTTTGAAAATTTCAGTTTCTCTAATCTTTACTTTACTTTTTTCTCTTCAAATAATTTCCGTTTCAAAGCATCAAACATGGATAGGACACCTTTAAGGCCGCAACCCATGTGATGTGACGCATATTTTATGCAGTGATGAACTTGAGACTGACTAACACAAGTAGCAATAAAGAGAAACATAAATGAAATAGAGTGAGATTTGTTTGTTTTGCGGTTGTTCATGCCTATTGATATCAAAGTCAGAGTCAGATTAGTCCACCAAATCAAAGTGTCAGTGACTCCGCCTCAATTATATAATTTCGTGTTGTCATGCATCAGCAACTATCTAGCCTCTTCCATCAACCAATCATACGTTTTATGTAGCTAGTAGGCTAGTAGCATCAATACTGATATCCCATTTTCATTTTATACGTGGTTCCTTTCGTCATACCACTTGAATATTTCTTGAAATCACTTTATTTCCTCGAATTTGTGGACGGAAAATTTTATTCTTAGTATTTCTAAGAGCAACTCCAACCATAAAACACCAAAACACCAAATTTTGACACTAAATTATGTGTTTTGGTGTTCCAAAAAAATTTTCATCTCCAACCACAACACCAAAATTCACACTAAAACAAAAATTTTGATTATTATATTATTAAATTTAAAATACTATTTTTAATAGTTTAATAAACATCAATATTTATCTAAACGATTTATTTCAATTCAATACTTAATATAAAATTACAATCAATAACTTAAAATAACGAAAAATACTTTAAATTAAGAAATAAATTATATTTTACTAATTTTCACAATTAGTAAATTCGGACCACAAGTGCTCAATTAATGCATTTCGAACAACTCATGGAACAAAATGATAAGCTTATCAAAGCTATTACTAAAGGTATTTCTGAAAGAAATGAAATTCAAAGACAGAAGGTCGAGGTACAACAAATGAAACAAGAGAATAAAATACTATTCACATATTTGAGTATTGTAACTGATCCAGCATGACGTACATACAATGAAAACGAAAGAGCAATAATTTTGAGAAGAAGAGCAGCAACAAACCAAAATGAAGAACACGGAGAAGGTTCTCAAAGCCAGTATTTTGGATCCCAATATCGAGCATCCCAAAATCAAGAAGATTTAGTTCAAGGAGAACATGTTCAAGGAAATTAGATTGTTATTAAAAATTATATTATGTATCTTATTGCATTTAGTTTTTATGTTTGTTTAGTTTTAATTTTGTAATATTATGTTTTCACTATTTTATTGAAGTTTAGTATGAACTTTTAATCTTATTAAATTTGATATTTATTTTGAAATTTTATCGTAATTATTATTTTATGCTATATTAATTATAGTTACTAGTTTATATTAAATGTAATAAGATAGTTTTAACAATATTAATGATATATCTAGTTTTTAGTTGATTAACAATAATTTTAATATATTTTTAAATCAAAAACATGAATAAAATAATAAATATATTTTTAGTGTTTTGTGAATAGTGTTACTATTCACAAAACACTAAAAAAATGGAGATAGTGTTTGTTTTGGTGTTTGGTTGGAGAACATTAACGCTATAATTGGTGTTTTGCCGTCCCTGTTGGAGTTGCCCTAATGCATCAAAATCGTCATATTTACTTAGTTTTGCTTCTATTCAAAAATTTTGCCAGCAAAGTGGAATCATGGATTCCTAAATAACAGTAAAGTTGGGAAATTGGAAACTATGTTCATATTTCTAAGGAGGCAATCTATAGCTCTTCCTTCTGACCAATTGCAAACACAAAAAAAACAAAAAAAAAAGACTGAGACTAGTTAAGTCTAATTAGACTCACAACTACATTCGATTTTCTTGTGTTCCACATCATCAAAAAACTGGCCTTCATCACTTTTTCTTTTGGGAATTCACATATGATTTTTGATTGTGAGTAGATGAGAACATGGACCGGTCAATCAATGGTTCATCAGGTCGAGTATGACCAGCCACTTTGCAACACCTCATACATATTTTTCACATTAGCATTTTTGAAAAAAGATTTCCTTAATGTCAACTTTTTGTTTAAGAATGAAGGTATAAGTTTAAATTTTATAAATGAGAATGTACACGTGGGTTTGAAATCCAATAGTTTTTTAAGAAAAGAGTGTGAAAATGTGCTGGTAAGAGTCTCAAATTAGGACTAACATGGAGAAGACAAGCACATGAATGATAAAAAAATAAAAATAAAAAATCTAAGGCAGACCTTAGATATTTTTATCCAAAAATTCAAAAGTTCTCTTTTGTGTGTCTCTTATGTAAAAAAATACCCTATATATTCAAAATATGATCATAGAGAAAAACGAATGACTAAAGTCATATCAAATCACAAAAAAGTTTGACTTCACATTAATCTCACAAATTATAAGTTTTAGTTTTCGTCATTATATCCCACATTATGTAATCAACAAAACCATTATTATACAATCCATGCATCTCACATGATGTCATACTACTTATGGATTTCCTTTAAAACACGGCACAAAATAAAAATAGCAAACCTAATCTTTCCTTCTCCCAAACTTAATTTTAAAAAAATACACAGGTTTATTAAATTAAAAAAGTAGAACCACTTATTTCCCACCACAGGTATTATTACAATTATCATCATACGAATATCTTATTACAATAAATCGTGAATGATTTGTTGTTAATTATTTGTATTAAAACGAGCCCACACATAATAATAATAATAATAATAATAATAATAAGAAAAAGATCTTAATTATCCATCTACCTTAAAATCTACGGACCGCGGCGTCTTAACAAATACTAATAATACAGTTCGTGAAATCTCGATAATACCCTCAGATTCAAAAGATAAACGACGACGGATACGTGTTCATTAGCCAACCCAGCCTTTTTATTTTTCTTCTTACGTGTGTATGACTAGACACGTAGGTCCCACACTGCACCACGACAACAACTCATTTAAAATTAAAACCTAAAAAAACAAAAACAAATTAAATTNATATATAAAAAAAAATCTTCTCGTTACTTCTTTCCTTTTTTTTTTTTGCTTTTCTTTTCTCCCCCGACATTGTTGCTTTTCCTCTGTTCGGTCGGGGTTTACAACATCGCCCCCCCCCCATTCATTCATTGTTGTTGTTGAATCCGGAACGGTGGAATTTAGCCGAAAGAAAAAAAAAATGGGAATTCTCAACGACGACGCCGTTTTAATCGAACCTGGAAAAATCTCCGGCGATCCCACCATCGTTACCGTCAATTGTCCTGATGAATCCGGTTTAGGTTCTACTCTCTGTAGAATCATCCTCGAATTTGGTCTCTCCATTACCCGTGCAGGTCTGTATTTTTTTTACTTCGTTATCCCTTTCTTGTTAAATAAGAATATACTCTGTTTGTCGTTTACCTTTACGAATATTCTTCTTTTAAGATTCATCAAATTCTAATTCGATTGTTGTAAAAAAATTGCAGATTTTTCAACAGATGGGAGATGGTGTTATATAGTGTTTTGGGTTACTCCAGATAATAATAACAGCTCTCCTAAGATTGATTGGGAAAGCTTAAAGAATCGCCTTTTATCTGCTTGTCCTTCTTGCTTAGGCTCTTTCTACTTCTCTCTTCAATCCAATGTCTCTATCCCTCCTCCTCCTTCCCTTTATCTTCTCAAGTTCTTTTGCCGTGACCGTAAAGGCTTGCTTCATGGTTTGTTATTTTTTCCTCTATGAAAGTATTATCCTTTTTGTCTGTTTTTTTTTTCTTTTTTTTAAAGATTGTTGATTAGAAGAATTTTGGTGGTTGTAGATGTTACTAAAGTTCTGACAGAGTTAGAGTTTACGATTCAAAGAGTTAAAGTCATGACTACACCTGATGGAAGAGTTCTTGATATGTTTTTCATCACCGACGCAATGTTAGTTTTCTTTTATATCTGATTCTCATGTTTCAATGATTTTTAGCATTGTGGTTTTATGATATAATTCTTGTTGTTTATATATATATATATATATATATATATATATATATAACAGGGATCTGCTGCATACGAAACAGAGGCAAACTGAAACGTGTGATCATCTAACGGCTGTGCTTGGTGAGCATGGTGTGAGCTGTGAGCTTGAACTAGCTGGACCCGAGTTAGAAAGTTTGCAACGCTTCTCTTCACTTCCACCTTTGGCTGCTGATGAGCTCTTTGGCCCAGATGGGTCTGATATTAGCAGCTCTAGCTCCAACAAAGCGGTTCTTACTGTTGATGATCACTTGAGCCCCGCGCATACCTTGCTTCAGATTCGTTGTGTTGATCAAAAGGGTCTTTTCTATGATATCCTCAGGACTTCCAAAGACTGCGATGTCCACGTACGTAAAACTCTCAACCTTACCTTGGATTTTGTTGAAAGATTTGTAGAGAACTTGAGTAGCACTTGTTTCTTCTTGATCCAGATTGCATACGGTAGATTCTCCTCAAAGGTTAAAGGCTACCGGAATTTGGACTTGTTTGTTAGAGGTACAGACGGGAAGAAGATATCGGACTCAAAACATCAAGCCAACTTCTGTGCTCGGCTTAAGGAGGAAATGGTGTGTCCTTTGCGAGTGATCATCGTGAACCGAGGACCAGATTCTGAGCTATTAGTAGCTAACCCTGTGGAGCTATCTGGAAAAGGAAGACCACGAGTTTTCTACGATGTCACACTCGCTTTAAAATCACTAGGAATCTGCATTTTCTCCGTAAGTATAATAATAATAACAATAATACTGGATACCTTTTTTTGTAAGCTTTTTAGCTGTTTGTTTTAATTTTGGAATTGTTGTGTTTTTCTTGTAGGCTGAGATAGGGAGGCATTCGACTTTAGACAGACAATGGGAAGTTTATAGATTTCTTTTGGATGAGAGTCGTGAATTACCGTTGGCTAGTCTCCGTGCGAGAAATCAGATAGTGGATAGAGTCACAAAGACACTTATGGGTTGGTGAAAGTGAATCTCAGTGAGAGAGGGAGAGAGAGAGAGAGCTTTAATGAACATTATTCTGCTCGAGGGGCCAAAGAAATCGAGTCTTCGCCTGTGGCTTCAGGGTCAGATGAAGAGGTTGTGATTCGGGGTTTGATTGCTTTGTGTGGAGCTAATCTTGTTGTAAAGATTTGGAAAATTGTAAAAGGACAATAGCGCAATTGCAATGAATGAATGAATGCTTGTAAACTCAGTTTGCAAAGGTAAATCTGAATAGTAAACATGCACATTAGGAATAATATGGTAATTTAGACAATTCGTATCTAATTATAGATCAATTTCGTGGAGGCTATGCCACAAAATTTGTAAGGTCTTCTCTAGTTGCCATCAATAATGAGAAGTACCAACAATTTATGTCTCTACGTTATTTTAAAGATACTAAAATTTGTTTGTTTTATATGGGTTGCATCAATGTATACATCTAATCTAATAAGTACTTACTAATCCGATTTGAATTATGACTGAATAAAAAAGGAAAATGAATGGTTAAGTAATTTATTCATTAATTTATTAGAGAATTGATGACAAAATTATAATTAATTTACCTTTTGGTAACTGAGATTTAACGGATTAACAATTAACGGTTAAAAAGAAAGTAAAAAAACAAAAAAACAGGAAAACGCGTTAATTAGGATAGTTAAAAATCGAAGCGGTAGGGTTAGTTTGGTCGTTTCGTAATCCTCCTCCGTTGTGTTGCTCGTGGCTATTCGTGCACCATCGGCGGCTAAGTAATCCAGTAGTACAGAGGTCCCAATCACTACGAAAAGCTGTGTGTGTGTGACTCTCCTCCTTCCTCCTTCCTTCGATATCTTTAGGTTTTTGTAAAATTCAGGCGCGAGAGCCGACGAAGATGACGACATTAACCACCGGGAAACACTCTCCGGTTACCGGAAAAGAAGAAGGCGAGCTATCCGCCTCCGACGAAGACGTACGTATTGTTCTCTCCCTAAACAAAAACTCTATTATACCTCTTTTTTTTCAACTCAATAATTTATATATTCTGCTATTGAATCTGGTTTTTGTATTCTCTTGATTTGTGTTTATTTGAGATCTGACTCTGTGTTCGCTTGGTTTCAAAATTGTATGGGTTTATGGATTTAGCGTATGTTCATAGACTAGAGCTTAGCTTTCGTGTTGCATTTATTGAGGCAAATCAACTGTTCCTGAATGTTTATTTTTTTATTCTCAGGTACAAGCAATGGAAACAAGCACGAGAGCTCCTCTTACTGAACATGTATCAGTTCCTTCAGCTAACACAAATATCCAAAGGCGTCAACCTGGTAAACATATTAGCTCTGACCTTCACGTGAGTTTAGGATCGGTATCAAACTATTAGAGCAAATACTTAGTGAACATTGTAAATGAATGTACAAAACTACCAATGTGTGTTTTCTGTTGTGAATTTGTTGCGTGTGAAGCATGATTCTCTTGAGTCTTTGAATTTTTCAATATAGATGATTTGAAGTCGTTTGAAACTCTTCTTATTGGAAGTTGCCTATGAAACAAACTCCTTTTTATCGTGTGAATTAACAGGAAACGGTGGATATATAATTAAACCACCGTCGAAGCAAGCTATTGCTTCCATTCATGGGAAGCAATTTCCTGCAAGGGGCAACAACAGCAACCTCGTGATAAACTTCTCTAATGATGATAGTGGTAGTGAATCTGATGGTAAAGGACGGGCACAGACATCAAAGATTCAACCAAAGGGAACCATGTCTGGGAATAGAAACCCGTCTACATTTTCACAAACAAAACTGAAAGGACCAAGACAAACTGATAGCAGAGCTATAACAAAGAAGGCATTGTCCACTAGCGCCTTTAGTCATGCTGCGACTTCCAATGTTTCCAACCTTTCATTTGCTAAGGATATGAGATCCACTAAAAATATTCATACCTACGAAAGGACGGTTAGCAAAAATACAGGGCGTCCTGAACAGGTTTTGGAGCCCAATCGCAATAAACTTCAGGATTTGAAGCAGCAGATTGCGCTTCGGGAAAGTGAGCTGAAGCTTAAGGCTGCGCAGCCGAAGAAGGATCCTGTTAACCCAAAAAGCAGTCCAGCAAGGAGAGTCAATACTGTTTCTGATGATACTAGACAGCCAGAACCAAACGAACCTCCCAAGAAGCGGTTAAAAGTTGGTGGAATTGACACAAGTCAGCCTGTTATTGATTATCGAGTGCCAGCATCTGCTGCTGCACCAATGAATGCGCCAGACGTTCGTAAAAGTCAACTGCCAGGTGAGTCTAAAGGCAAACATTGAATATACTCTATCTTGGTTAAGTAATTCAGTGTTTTGATTTTTCCTATATCTGATATCACACTCTGATGTTTATTGCAGTTGTCAATGTAAATCCTAGTTGCAAACACCTAGGAAGTAACAGTGATGAGATAGTTCCACCTCTAATTTCTCAGCATACTGTAGAAGGAAATACAAGCTCAAGTGCCTTTCAAAAAAGTGCTGTACGTGTCACCATGGTTTTGTGTTTTATCCTTTACTAGAATTGGAGAATTCGACTCTAAGATTATTTACTATGCTACTTCAGGCCAGAATTTTATCTTTACTCAAGTGTATTTATATTTATTGCAGGGTCAAGCAAATCACTACGAAGGTGGAAGAGAACTGGAAAGAATGAAAACTGTTGATAGGAGCGTGTCAAGTGATCAGTTACTTAAAATAGTCAATGGAAGCCATCAGGTTTTTTCTAGATCCTTATAAACACTTGGAGGCGGCTGGTAGAATTTTGTGATCCTTACTTTTTTTTTCCTTTTTTTCTTTTCTGCTTGCAATTTAGCCTTGTTTGAATAGTTCTGGCCTCTGGAACATCCCGGTAAATACAACAGCTCGTGGAAATAATCATCTGGATATGCTATCTTTGACGAACCTAGAGGAATCGCTTGACAAAGAGTTGGAAGAAGCACAAGAACGTAAGCACCTTTGTGAAATTGAGGAAAGAAATGCTCTTAAGATTTATAGAAAGGCACAGAGATCTTTGATCGAGGCAAATGCCAGATGTGCAGAACTTTACAGTAAGAGAGAAGTTTTATCTGCTCGTTATGGATCTCTCATTGTCAACGACTCCAGATTGTTGTGGCCTTCTATACATAGTGAGAATCCTGAAACTGGGTTTCACTTTAGTGGTAACATTGATTTGGCAACCAAAACAGACATCGTTCAGCATACTCAACTAGAAAGCAACCGCAGATATGACAGTGAATATGGTGGCAGTCATCCTCCACCACATTCCCGTAGTGGACAAAATTTGGGTTCAGAACCATGCAGTGATCTTGGTGCTAGTACCTCTGATGGACTGCCTTGCAGTAACAAGCAAATTGCAAGTAGACTATGCTCTCCGTCAAGTGATGCAAACATTTTACCGGAGGACGAGTCATTTCCAGTTGACCATGAATCTACCGAGGGCAACCTTGGACATCAAACGGAAAATCTTGATCAAACACTAGGCAATCAGAAAGCTTTGCTTCTCGAAGCATCATTAAGATCGAAATTGTTTGAGCGTCTAGGCATGAGGGCAGAATCTAAAAGTGGCACATGTTTCAATGGAGAGACTGTGATAGATAGAGGGGATGAAAGCGATGTTGCAAGTGAACAAGCCCACAGAGATGACAGTAGTCCTTTCTCCGAAAAATATCAGCATAATGATTCTCGAGGTAAGGAGTTTATCGTAAAAGATGGGCATTTTGCTTAGTTATTTAATGAATTGTGCAAAAAGGGGAAAAAATAGCATAGTTATTTTATGAATTTTTGCATTCAAGTGGCTACTCTTGAAGATGATTTATAGCTACACTGCAGATAGCAAATACATGTACTGGCGCCAAATTCGCTGACTCGTGATTGAGTTCCCATAGGCATTGTCCGAGATGGCTGAACCAACGTGTGGCCCCCATGTGCTTCACTTTCCTTTTTCTTTTCAGTAAGACGCCTTCTTGTTTTCAATTTCAGAGCCAGGTGCCAATAAACTGCAAGGAAGTCCCTCCAAAGCACCAGTTGAATGGCGCTCGATCGAGGAACATTCGCTAAATTTTCAGTCATCTGTAGATATGGACTCCCATAAGATTTCACCAGAGAATGACCTTTTATCGTCTGTAGCTTTGTCATGTCCTTTGTTTCGGAGCACAATCTATCATCTGAAAGTCCCAGGGTCTTCAATTACATCTCTGGGGCCAGAACAAAACAAGTCATATAGCCTATACAGTGATAAAAGACAATATAGGAGCTTGACTGATACTGCAGTATATGAGAAAAACATTGGCTTCTACACCTGTAATATGAATGTGGACCCTTCTTGGCCTCTCTGCATGTACGAGTTACGTGGAAGGTGCAATAACGATGAATGTGTTTGGCAACATTTCAAGGATTTCTCTGATAACAGTTTGCATCAAAGTCTGCATGATCCTACTGGTACGCAGAAAATGTGTTTAAAGTGTTCTAGAATTATAATTCTTTGCTAATTTATCGGTATTGCAGGTGGTAGAGTTAGGTCAAACTCACATCCGAAGAAACATAATTCTTCCAAAGGATCCCAGATTTTGGACACGGTGTTTTCACCAACTTACTTTGTCTCCTTGGATACGATGAAGGTTGACTCGTGGTCTTATGAGTCCGTTCTGGCTCAAAGACATGGACAAATGTGGTGGAAGCACTTTAGTACCTGCCTAGTCTCATCGAACTCGCTTTACAGAAATGTACCTGGAAAGGAATATGAAGGTCGAATTGAGGTCCTAGGAAATTCAAGAACATACTCATCATACTTCACGATTAAGCATAGCTTGATGGTTTGTTTTCTCTTTCTTTTAAGTTTTGATCTTTCATTTTGCTAATATCTAGCTGCAGATCTGACCACTATTTTATTCTTTTGTTGATGTTCTTACTATCATCTTGCACTGACTTGCGTGGTGCATTCGTAGAATATCCTTAAACAAGGTTCAGATGCTGCTGTTGAACCCGTGGAAAAGGCTCTTACTATTTTCTGTCGGGCAGTTGATCAGACAGAAGGCTTGATCCAGGCAATGTTGTTTGTTTCCTATCAATATTCTGTTGTATCAAATTTAGCTCTCGTTCTAATTCTGGTGGCATATATTTCAGGCCCTTTCTGTGCTTTCAAAAGGTCTTGAAAGTGACCCAACTTCTGAGATTCTTTGGACTGTTTATCTCCTGATTTACCATGCATATGAAGGATCAGATGGGGAACATATGTTTCCTTATGGGGTAGGTTATCCCTGCCACGATATTGCCTGCATATTATTANTGGGGTAGGTTATCCTCTGCCACGATATTGCCTGCATATTATTAATTGTTTGAGTATATTTGCATATATTCATAAATCTAATCCAACTTGGTGTTGCTCATAGTGTTTTACAGTTTTCGTACTTATATATTCTTGGCATATTATTATCTTTTTCAGTTCATTGTCCAGTTACTAGTTAATTTTGTATCTTAGTTCTTTACTATAGAATGCTTTGATTCTTTAGTTTATATGGGATAACTTTTCAACTCTTCAGGTCAAACACAGTAGCAGTTCATACGTAATTTGGCTTTTGTACATCAACAGTCGAGGACAACTTAATGATCAAATAATTGCATATGAGGCTGCCCTCTCGGCACTTTGCAACCATGCATCTGGGTCTATTAACAAGAATCATGCCAGCGCTTGCATATTAGATGTTTTGTTGCAGATGTTCAACCTTTTGTGCATTTCTGGGAATGTTGCTAAGGCAATACAGAGAATATCCAAGCTTCAGGCTCCAGCAGCAGATTCTGATGACCCTGAATTTTCACTGATGTCTCACATTCTCACATGCTTAACATATTCTGACAAATGTGTGTTCTGGGTTTGTTGTGTGTACTTAGTTATTTACAGGAAGCTGCCTGACTCTATTGTCCAACGACTTGAAATGGAGAAGGAACTACTTGAAATAGAATGGCCTTCTGTTAATTTGGATGGTGAGCTGAAGCAAACGGCGCTCAGACTATTTGATAAAGGGATGCTTTCCATAGAATCTTGTACCAATGATGGGTTGTCGAAAAATGGAATACAAAAGCGACTTGCTGGGGTATTTGCTCTGAACAACGCCCTGTTTATGATTGCAGTAGATGGGTTGGAAAGCTGTAGGGACATTTTGAAGGAATCTATTGAACTCTACCCAACTTGCTTGGAGCTGAAATTGTTAGCACTTAGGATGCAATCAAATGAGTTAAAGGATATGTTGTCGTCTGGGTATGAAGAGTTTCTCAAGCAGGAAGCAAAAGAGGAATCATGCATACAATGTATTTGGAATCAGTATGCTGAATATGCTTTGCAAAGAGGAAACTACGACATGGCAAGAGAACTCATGTCCCGTTGGTACGTGTCAGCGTGGGATGTATTGCCCCGTAAGAATAAGACAGTACTGGCTAATGAAGAAGAAGGTGATAATAGTTTGCTGGAATCAGCTTTATCAGATCTAAATGTTGCATCGGGTCAGGTGGATGTGATGTTTGGATATCTTAATCTATCTCTCCATAATCTACTGCAGCGTAACTGGACCGAGGCTCACTCGGCCATTGACCAAGCACTAAAAGCTACAGCTCCCGAGCATTTTATGCACTGTCTCAGAGAGCATGCTCTCTTTCAGCTAATCAACGAGTTGCAAGCAACTGGTGAATTTTCAATCAACCTACAATTGAGATTACTCAACTCTTACTTGGATAGAGCAAGTTCTTTACCTGGAAGAGAGCCACTATCTTGGAAATTCATCAGCAACAGCGGGGTGAAACCGAGAGTCAGGAAGCTAGTTACTAACCTGCTGGGTCCAGTTTCATCTGAACACTTAGTGGTGAATGTTGTTCTTGAAGCATGGCACGGACCATCTCTTGTACCCGAGAAGCTAAATAAACAAAAGGAACTGGTGGATTTTGTGGAAGCAATATTACAGTTGGTTCCATGCAATTACCCGCTGGCTTTGTCTGTAAGTAAGCTGTTAAGGAAAGAAGAGAAACATTCAGATTCTGGTTCCTCCTCGGGTATTAATTTCTGGGCAGGTCTGAATTTGGTGAGTACAATATCTTGTGCCATCCCAGTAGCTCCGGAGTATATATGGGTGGAAGCTGGAGAAATAGTGAGCAGTATCAATGGTTTCAAGACAAGAGCTGAGAGATTCTTGAAGAAAGCTTTGTCTGTATATCCAATGTCTGTGAAGTTATGGAGATGTTACAGGAGTTTATGCAAAAGTATAGAAGAGAGAAGAGGTACTGAGATCGAAGAAGCAGCGCGAAAGAAAGGAATCACTCTTGATTGATAGTTTGACAGTATCAAAGTCTTTTGGTTTGTCCCCTCCCCTATATAGCTAAAGTAAGAGTTAGTATTAGACTATTAAGTAAAGGGGATATTTTTGGTAAAAAGATGGGAATATATACAGTTTCAAATGGGTAAGCGAATACGAATTCTACGTTTAACATGTCTTCTGATTGATGTTTTTTTTTCAGTCTCTTTAATATAAAACTGGTGTTGAAAGTTTGTGTTTCTTCTTCGTTTGAATATTGTAGATTTTTAATATGGAAGTTCATTTCATGTGACTCTCTAATCCAAGAAAACAACGCATTTCAAACTTATTGACAATAATGGAACTCTGTCCTAGGCTGCTATATCAGCCAGAAGATTGGACAAAGTCTAATAAAGGTTTTGTCTCGATCATGATAATGAAAGGTTATATAATTCATTCAGCAAGCAATGAAACAAACTTGGGACCGGCCAAAATAAGGTTCTCAATAACCAATTAAAAAGATCAACAAAAGAGTAAAAAACAAATTCATTAAAGTCACTCTAGTAGAAAAAACCAAGCACTTTGCCTCCAACATTTTTCCTCCTAGCCTCTTCATGGTCCATGATTCCAGCTGATGTTGTCAAGACAATGTACCCAAACTGCATAATTTTGGTTGTACGCACATACTATGTCAGAGTCCATAATGATCAAACACAATAAAACATTGGTATCAGTGATTATTCAAGAAACACAAATAATTAAGAAGAATGGTTAGTTCCCTTTAACATTAAAAGAAAGAATTGGTTAACTGTTGACCTGTCTTGAAGGAAGTAATTTGGCAGTCCAACCTTCGATTTCCTTGACGCCAACATCAAAACGAGGACTAATAACACCACACTTGTTAAGCCTTCCATTAAGCTCAACCACAATCTTACCGGATCGGTGATCACCCACATATTCAAACTCTGCAATGTAACCTATAAACAAACACAAAGGAATTTTTTTTCATGTTTTGAAGTCAAAACTAAACATATGAAGCCATCAAAACCATGTGCTTCTCCCGATCTCAATCAAGCCTGACATTTTTATTTTATTCGGAAAAATCAAACAACAAAAAGATCAAATAAGGTCATTCAGACAATAAATGTACCATGCTTTTGCATCACAGTGAGAAACTTAATGATCACTTTAGAAGAGGGTCTTATCATCACTTGGCGTTTTCCTCGTTTCTCTGCATTACACATGCTCTTCAGAGAATCATTTAAGACGCTAGCCCTCACCATTATCGATAGCCTCTACACACATAAATATAACGATTTCCACATAAGAGCCATGACATTTGACATATAAGAATCATAGAAGTCAGGTGTTGAATAATAAAATACAGACACTGGACCTGCCGATTTCAATTTCAACTCTAGTACTTACAGAATATTCAAACGTTAGAACAAAAAACTTACGGAAGAGTAGTACAACGAATATAGCAGAGCAGATTTTAGCTTTCAGGTAGTTTCGAAGGTTTTAAGACTAGAGTTTTCGACGGAGAGTAAGTATATATATAAAGCACAGTGCAAAACCCTAATCTCTCCCTTATTTTTTACATTTCCATATTTTTACGAGTTTTCCGGAAAAATAAAAAACGGAAAAAAGAAAGGGCCCAACCGGATTCGAACCGGTGACCTATTGATCTGCAGTCAATTGCTCTACCACTGAGCTATAAGCCCTTGTTGACTTTAACTGTATACTAACTAATATAACTCTCAAAAACTAGAATTGTACTTCTTCATACAGAGAAGAAGAATCAGAGATATCTTTGTACTGTGAAAGAGAGAGAATAATCAATGAATTGGGTATTCTCAAACTTGTATCCAACTACAAGCAGGAGCCATCTTAATTCTTGATACATTATTAGCCTCTCCTAATCTCCCATCTTGACAATAATGAGATGGATTTAGTGGCTCAAGCTTTACAAGCTGACACAATGCCGCATTACTTAACCACAAATTACAATGCATTCTTGAAGAATTTAATAAAGCTCCCCATACTCCTACACTTGCTTTCACTCTCATTCTTCTCACCATATCCACAGCTTCACCAAACAAACCAGCCTTCCCTAATAGATCAACCATACACGCGTAATGTTCAACTTCTGCTTTCATCTTGTGCCTTTCTTCAATTTCCTTGAACATTTGTTTTCCTTCTTCAACTAACCCTGCGTGTCTACAAGCTGAAAGAACACTGAGGAAGGAAACAGAGTCTGGTTTGAGTTCGTTTTCTTGCATAGACAAGAAGAGTGAGACTGCAGAGCTTGCTAGACCATGAGCTGCATAAGCGGATAGCAGAGTGTTCCATGACACCATTACTTTGTTTCTTATCTCGATAAAGCATCTCTCGGATGAATCTATCATTCCACATTTCGCATACATATCAACTAGGCTGTTTCCTACGGAAGTGTGGGAACAAACTCCAAACCTGATGAGACTGGCATGAACCGACATTCCTACTCTCAGTGCTGTTAATTCTGCTATTGCGCGTAAGATGTTAACAAATGTGACTGTATTAGGCTGAAAGTTCTCAACCTTCATCTGACTGAAAGTGGCAATAGCTTCTACAGGTTGGCCATGTAGTAAGTACCCGTTCATCATTATATTCCAAGATAAAGTACTTTTCTCGAATCCACACTTGTCAAACAAGGATTTTGCTGCAGTGAGGGCATCACATTTGGTGAACAGATCGATAAGAGCATTTGCCACATGACATTCTGAATCGAGCCCGTGCTTAATAATTTTCCCATAGACACAAGAACCTCGAGCATAGTCACTACAGAGTGCACAAGTTTGAAGCATACCAACCATAGTTCCCGAGTCTGGGCATACGCCATGTAGCTTCATGTTGTTGTACACATCAAATGCTTTACTGGCATCACCAATCTGTGTATACCCTTGTGCTAGAGCGTTGAATGCTACAGCATCTTTAATTGGCAGTCTTTCAAAAGCTTTCAGCGCGGGGGAAAAGCAACCACTTTTGGCGTACATTGAAATAATAGCTGTGGCAATTTCCAACTCAGACTCAATATCAGCCTTTATAGCATGACAATGTATGCTCTTACCCAATCTACATGCGGCTATTCCTGCACAAGCTGGAAGCACACTTGTCAAAGTTACAGCATTAGGCTTGACATGTATCTTCACCATATCCCTAAACAAAGAGAGAGTTGCATCGTGATGACCTGCTTGCTCAAACGAAGCAATCATGGCAGACCAAGAAACGACATCTCTATCTTTCATATTTGTAAACAGTTGTTCCGCTATCTCCAACTCACGACATTTGGAATACATGTTCATAAGAGAAGTTGCCACCAAGACATCACTCATCATTCCTTGTTGCACTGCATATTCATGAATTGAAATCCCTTTCACTAAGTCCCCTACATAAGCAGCAGCTTGAAGAGCACTTGCCACAGCTACCTTATTCATTCTAACATCATATCTCCTCATATACTCAAACAACTTCAATACCTCCTCGAAAGACCCGTTATGTGCATAAGCTGCCATCATTGTTCCCCCAGAAGAGTCATCCTTGCTCCACACTTCTTCAAAAACGGATTCAGAAGCATATAACTCCCCACATTTGCAATACATGTCAATCAGGCCACTAGAGAAAGCAGAGGTAAAACCTTTTTTAACCACAAGTCCATGAAGACATCTGCACACATCATTCTTACCTAGCTTTGAAACCGCAGGGATCAGATTATATAGACTAACATGATCAATCCCAACACAACTCAAATGCAAATCACGAAACAACCGCAAGGCTTCACCTGGACATCCATTTTGAGCCAACCCAGAAACCATAGTGTTCCAAGTAACAATATCCTTCACAGGCATTTTATCAAACACTTGTCTTGCAGAAACCAAGTCGCCAGCTTTACAATACATTTCAACTAACCCAGTTCCTATATAAACATCAGACTCGAAACCCATCTCAGCAACCAAATCATGTACTCGTAAACCTTCCTCTAAGTCCATAGATCTGCAAGCCTTCAAAGCAAAAGTGAAAGTGTACTTGTCTGGATCAATACCTTTCTTCTCTGACATGTATCCGAAGAATTCGAGAGCTTCTCTGTGTAAACCGGCTCTCGTGTAACCTCTGATCATTGAATTCCACAAGACAACACCTGGGTCTTGAACTGAATTAAAGATTGATGCGAGAAAGGTCGGGTCTTTGAAAGAGAGAATAAGCATTTATGAGCGGGTTATGGGGTTTAAGACCTGAGACGATCAAGCTGCTGTGAATTTGTAGAAGTAACCGGAAGTTCTTACATTCCCGGAGCTTAAGGAGGAGCGCAGTGCAGGTGTTTGCCATTTCACCGGCGACAAGGATGTAATTACAGATTTTTTGGCGGTTTATAGGTAAAAAATCGTTGCAGAGACTCTCGGGACGGTTGCAACTGTTTAAACTCTTAAAAGATATGGACTTCGACCTTTAATACATGCATTGCCATGAAGATGTAAAAACTGAGTCATGATTAAAACAAACAAAATATAGAGCTGTAGTAGTTTCATTACATAAATTTCTAATCTCGTTAAGATTGTTTATTACATCTATTGAAAGAAGGACCCAGCATATTCTCTATCGTCTTGGCTCTCCTTTTGCTTGATCAGAGACATCAAAACAATATCCTCTCTCTGCTGTAAACCAGCGTGGTCAGAGTTTTTTTTGGTCATGAGGAACGCTCTGTGTCACATGCTTGATGGATCTTCCACAAGCCAGTTCTGTATCCCACAGACATTAAAGCAAGCTCCCAAAGCATGTTTGGAATGCTCAGCATATTGACTTTAGACCCGGGAATTTCAGACCATTTCACAGAGATCTCAACCATTGGAATGTTAAATCGCTTGCACAAGTACACCAGTTCAACATCAAAGCACCACCTGAGAAGAGACGAGTCAAATGAGATACTCTTATTGATGTTTCTCCTGTTAGTTTATCATGATCGAATCATTTACACATACCTTTTCAGATGGACGTTTGTGAAAAGCTTCCTAGCAGCAGCTCTAGTAAACATCTTGAAGCCACACTGACAAAAGAAAAATTGATGTTTAGTTATTTATTACTCAAGAATATGTCTTGGTGAAACAAAGAGTGCCGAAGGAAATGAGATTAAAAAAGCCACCTGTGTATCCCGAATACCAGGACCAGCAGCTAATAGAACCACAAGATGGAAACCCTTCATCAGAAAGTTGCGATACCATTTCCTCTGAAATTGACACACTATAGTCAATTATCTAAGACGCGTATATGTATATGCTGATATGCATCTGTGTGTGTACATAGACAAAGAATGATGTTGCATCTAGAACAGACGATAGCAAAACTTAACTGTAGCAAGGGCTTTCTCCTCGAGATGAGCACGAGAACCAAATGCGGATACTTGAACATCACCTATTCTGAAATCCATTTCCTTCGATGCTGGATTTCTGATTGAATATTCTTCTCTGGCTACTGCAAGAATCTATGAGGCTAGGAGGTCAGGATATTTCTAGCATAGTTTCCAGTTTGTTTGAAATTTAAATAGCCGTAACTTGAGGCAAACCTGATTTTCAAGTTTTTCTAGGTCGGTTACTTTAGTTGCTCCATCAGCATCCAACATGAGAAGTAGCTGACCCCGCGAATGCATCATTCCCTATTTAATGCTTTCAGAAAGTAGAAAGCTTCAATTAATTTTCTTTTAGAATGATATAGCAAGTATCCAATATTACTCAGTCACATATAAGACATAACTAGAGTTGAATGTGCTACGAGTTGAACTCACCTTTCTTATAGCTTCTCCTTTGCCTTGATTCTTCCCAAGGGGTATAACCCTTATGTTGTCAACTGTGTGCTTTCTAACAAAATCAAAAGCTACTCTTTTTGTTCCATCCACACTTCCATCATCAACAATCACTATCTAGAAGCAAAAAGGATAAACTTACTCGGTTACTCCACTGATGCATATAGGGTTTTAAGGAATGCACCAAGAATTATTGAGCAATTTAGCATAAGTGGGTAGTCTATTTGATAGACTAATAAATTGTGAGCATATTACTATTTTCTCATAGAGTTAGGTGAATTAATTATAGAGAAAAAACCTTGAAAAGCTCATACATATTCGCCATAATAAAGGCCATAACAAAGGTTAGGAATCAACCTTAGTGAGTTGTAAGGAGATAAAACAGAAGAATGGAAAACTATTTACCTCAAAAGAAAAACTCTTGTCCCGTGATGCACGATCTTGAAGGTAGCTGAAACACACAGGTGAATTACAATTATGCCTCTGTATAATGCATAAATAAGGCTTGTGCTACTGTTTTTCAAGAAGCAAACTTTTAACGAGTGTAAGCAGGGACGCAATCTTCAAAAGTAGCAATTAAATCAAAAGTGAAAGTGTTTTTTATCTTACTCCATAGTTTCTTCGAGAGCTGCAGGAAGTCTCTGTTCTTCGTTATATGCTGGAACTATTAATGACAAATACTTCTCAGCAGGCTCGGTAATATGAGGACAAGGAATCTAATGATAAATTTTGAAAAAAAAAAACAGAGTCAGAAAAAGAGAACTCGGATTCCTCAATCTCAGCAACAATGCCACCAGCCAATGTGATCAAGCGTGTCAACTCGTCATGATTAACAAAACAAAACGCTGATCGTTCTCGCAAAGCCACTAGCCTAAGAGTATCCAAAGTCTGAATCTGGAAGAGACTATCTATAACCTAAGAGCTAATCTAGCACTATAACATTGAACTTGTCAAGCTTCTTTACCAAACCAAAATGCAACATTTGATACAGAAACAGTTCACCCTTAAAGTCTACATGTACAACCTGTGCAGACGCCATTTCACTCTACAAAAAACGATGAATGTGAAGCTTCAACATTCGTCTTTAAACTCTATAGCGCAACACGAATCAACAACCCAAGACCTCTCTAGAGAAAATCTCAGTTCCACTAACTAATATAACTAACTGAATTTTCAAGTGACATCGTTCTTTTGCTATGATTAATCAAATCAGAAACGATTAAGGAAATCAGACGATACCGGTTTTAAAGATTTCGGATCCTCGAGTGTAGTCACCGTCTCCACAGACCTGGGAAAAATCCAAAAACAACACAAATAAATCCAAATGTTCTATTCCCAGAACTCGGAGTCAAGAAAAGATACAGTAATAGAGGCGAAGAAAGAGAAACACCGACGTACACGTTACTGAGTCTCCTTCTCCAAGCTTCAAAAACGACGACGGAGAGAAATCCAAAGAAGACGATCAGCAGCAACGAGAACCCGAACTCCGCAACTGTTACCAGAAATCCCATTGTTGTTTGCTCCCCCAAAGATTTCAGATCCGTTTTGCTTCAAAGAGAGTGAAGAAGAAGAAGAGATCGAAACCAATCCGTGAAGATTAAGCAAAGAAGAAAAGCTTAAAGTCTCTCTAATGATTAATCCGTGAAAAAAAAAATGGTTCAATCCCTAAAATTTCATCAGAGCTCTCTATTTGATTTTGAGATTACCCAATTCGGTTTAGGTACCGGTTTGATCAATGTCTTATTTCAACAAACCGGATACTTAACCGAGTATGCGTCTGTATTTTACGTTTTGACTTTTTGCACAATCTGTTTTGACTCTTTGCACAATCTGTTTTGATTTTCGAGTTTAAAACAATTTTATATTTACCATACGTCTTATAGTTATTACAAATATATTGAAAATTAAATTAAGATATGTCGACAAATAAAATACAACTGAGTACATATATATATATACACATAATTAGAAGAACAAAGAAAAATTGATTGTTCTTATTTCGAAATCAAAGGATATTGTTTTCTTGATTTTTCTTCAGAGCGTTACTCATGTAGCTGGTGCACCGGATCTAAAGAGCATGTGCTAGTGCTCGGGTTGGTAGTAGTGACGATACCACTACCCTTGAAATCACAAGCGTCTTCTGTGTATCCTTTGCTCTCGTAATAAGCGTTCATAACGTACGAGGATCGAGACTTCATGTTGTTGTTATCAAAACACATGCCACCAGGTGAGATTGGATTACAATCAATACCTTGGCTGCACACCCAATCTATATTCGCTTGTAGTTGTTCGTCTGTCGCTTCTTCTTTAGCCATACACCATTTCCCGCTCTTGCTTTGTGCGTTTCCTGCTGTTATAGTGCATGTGCTAGTGCTTGGGTTTGTAGTAGTGACGATACCACTACCCTTGAAATCACAAGCGTCTTCTGTGTATCCTTTGCTCTTGTAATAAGCGTTCATTACGAAAGTGGATCGAGTCTTCATGTTGTTGTTATCAAAACATATGCCACCAGGTGATATTGGATGACAATCATAACCTTGGCTGCACACCCAATCTATATTCGCTTGTAGTTGTTCATCTGTCGCTTCTTCTTTAGCCATACACCATTTTCCGCTAGTGCTTGGTGTGTCCTCTGTTGGAATATTGCATGTGCTAGTGCTTGGGTTGGAAGTAGTGACCATGCCGGTACCACTAAAGTTACAAGCATCATCAGTGCCTTTATTGCTTTGGTAATATGCGTTCATAACGTACGAGGCTCGACTCTTCATGTTGTTATTATCAAAACATACGCCATCTAGTGAGATTGGATTACAATCAATACCTTGGCTGCACACCCAATCAATATTTGCTTGTAGTTGTTTGTCTGTCGCTTCTTGTTTTGCCACACACCATTTTCCATTGTGGCTCGGTGAGCTCCGTGGGCTCGGTGAGCTCCGTGGGCTCGGTGAGCTCCATGGGCTCGGTGAGCTCCGTGAGCTTCGACCGCCTTTTAGGACTCCAACATCATAAACCGGAGTAAAATCCGGTTTGAATATCCCCCAATTTCTCTCGCAGGTTGGACCAGGTTTCCCATCTTCTTTGAACAATGCGAATATGAAGATATCGACGTGGCGGTTGGGCATAAGCGGTGTCCCTATAACATTTGCACGTTTGATGATATTGTGGTTGTACTGTGCAGCGTTTTGAGGTGAGCACCATGGAGCGTCACATGCGGTAGGCCAACCGGTCTCTCCTATAGCCATATCTACGTCCCCATAACCAAGAGCATTCATAGCAGAATACATTGCATCCATCATTGCGTCAAACAAGTTGTTGTATGTGTGTTTCGTATTGGTATCCGTTACTGCATTTGCTGGACCAAATATTGCGTAATTGACATTGTTCGGGTCCATTGTGAAAAAAGGGTAGGGGTTGAACATGAACGGGGACTTAGCTTGACGATGGAACTCCAAGATCTTTGTAAAAAAATCTTTTACATCTTCACGCAATCTGCTCTCGCTTGGTGCATTATGGTTAAGAGATATATTATATGCATGTGGAGTTGTCACCTGCAGTCAGATAATGGAGGATTTACATTTTGTTGATAGTAATAACAAATAACAATGTAACTTCGAAGTATATATATGAAAAATATGAATTTTGCTGTCGTTGTTTTTCTGATCATCGTGACTTCAGTTGACACTAACCTTAATATACTCGAGACCGGAAGCTTTCAAAGCTTTGTGAAGACTTTGCATGGCTGGCACAAGATTTGATATCAAGTTATTGTCATTACTAGCAAGAATCTCGTTTCCGACACAAAGGTATTTGAACTTTATCTGCTGATGAAACGGCAAGACATTGGCAGCGACCCATTGACGAGCATTTGCAACGTTGACCATCGCAGGAATTAACCCATTGGGGACCATAATGGTGACGTTGATTTTACTGCCCGCTAGGGGTCGGAGAATGTTGGGATTCGCATCATAGATCTTGACACTGTCAAAATTTGTCTTTGTCCTGATGAAGTCAACCACTTGTTGCGGCGGTTGAAGTTTCCCTAGCGTTCCGTAGTTGATACCAATGGCCGAAGTCACGGCTAAGAGTTGAAAGATGACGGGAGCGACTATGAGGAGGAAAGGGAGACTAGAACACCGTGTCGTTTTGGCCATTGCTTTATTGTTTGGAAAAACGATAACAATGATTCGTTTGGATGGTGAAGATTAGGCTATATGCATGCGTATTTATACTAATGTTGATTCTCAATTTCTATGAAATCTAGTGAATTTAAATTGTTTAGGATATCATTTTATCAATAGAACATAGATGAAGATGATCATGAAGGTGGCCTTTATTTATAACCGGACGGAAAGAAATTGTATCAAATTAATTTAAGTTGACAATATTATAAGAGGATAATCATATATGTGTGCATCTATTATTCTTTCATGGTCACTTAAGGAAACAAGAGTTAAATGGATTATAATTTGGATAACTTGTATCATATGTAGATCTTATGCATCTTATGTAAACATCTGTTACCATTTCATGAATTTATTGAAAATAAGAAAAATATAACTGGATTCTCTTTAACATATCTGTCTTAATTTATTTATGGATAAAGTACAAATTGTGAGTGATTGGATATGATTGTAATATAGTAGAATTTAGAAGATAATTATCATTTGTTAAAAAAGTTGTGAAGTTATCCTAACATACGTATGTATATCATATTGGGTGTGAAATGTGAATACTAAAAAGAAACATTGATCATAACAGTGATTTCTTGGTAATCAAAGACACAACAACAAGGGGAAAAAAAAAACGAAACAGAATCATGCTTTTAGAACAATCTCTCCCAATGGCGAATCGTACAACTGAGGAAAAAATAATATGGTTTACCTGACGTATTACTTCGTATACTATCTTTCTTTCGTATAAAGCCTAACTTTGGCTATTATTGTGTAACCCCCAAATGAATCCATATAAAAAAAAAAACATTTCAGCCGCAAAAAATATTAAACTCAAAAACGACGACTCAACAGAGCAAAATTCTTTGGCCTCTTGATGCCCCAAAAACACATCTGTACAAATCTCTTTTAAGGAGCATGAGCCCCTTGAATTCTTATCTTGTCGGGATTGTTCCTGCGTCTAAAACCGCTCTTCTTCTTCATATATCTCTCAGACTCTTGTTCGACTTGGAGAGCAAACTGAAGCCTCTTTAAGTTCTCAGCACACTGGCGGTGCATTCCTGGTAAGAACATTCCAGGACCTTGTTGATCGATAGGACCGAGATGCCTTTTGTGGGGAGAATGCCATTTGGATCGCAGGTAGTTCAGAGATCTCCATGGAGGCAACGGCATTGAATTCTGCTTTAAAGAGAATTTGGCTGCATCGACCATTACTTGGAGGAACTGGTTTAGTCTTGCCCCTGTTCCTACATAGACCACAGGGAGTGTTTCCATTATACGTTGGTAAGAATCCACTGCTCGAGCGATTTCAAAGTGACTTCTAAAGTCAATGTCAACAATCAGACGATCATCTTGGCCAACTTCAGTGTCACTCAATATGATATCTATGTATTCATTATCTCCTGCAAATTTCATACAAGTCACATGAAACATATCATCAATCTCTAAGTATCTTATATGCCAATAATGAAAAACCATAGAAGCGAAAAAAAACCTACCACCAGGAACTTTGCCACCGCCTTGCCATCTAGCAGAACAAACAGCAGCATCATATCCAGAGAGTCTCAAAAGCTTTGCGAGGTAAAACCTGATGCAACTGGCATTACATGTACCCGACTTCACAGAGTGAAGATCTTTCTCCTTAATAGTAAGCATCAGAGACCGAACCGCAGAGAGAACCTCAGTTTCGTGTTGAGCCATAGAGTACTTAAGATACTGCAAGAGGTACAAACAGACAAATCTAATTCAATCAAATGCTCTCCACCTATCCCATGAAACCAAAAAATACTAAAACCATGCTTCCTTCATACACGAACCACATACATCAACACTATAAACATGAAAAAGCTACCATTCTAACAAATCCATGATAATTACTTTATACGAGAGTGGCCAAGACAGTTTATGAAAAAGGTGCTCACCACCTTCCTTAGAAAACCTAGCAATGTGACATAATGTACGCTTCCTAGCAACTGTATACAGAGCCAAAGCTACCATTTCCAAGTTCAATGATCACCAAAACCAAAACCAAATCCATGATAAACACAAACGTATAACTCCTCTAAAAGTATCATACTAAATTCATATACAATACAAATGATCCCAAGATTATATACAGGAACACACCGTTGAATTTTAAGGATAAATCAAAATCGTGAGATGTTAGTTGATGATACCTGAATCTTATCGGAAAGGTAAGAAGGATCAGGAAATCCAGAATCGCTGTCGCTGCTGCACCAGGAATCAGCAGCACCACCGCTACCACCACCTCCGGTCTCGATAAAATCAGTAACCATGAGACCTAGGTCACGTTCGCCGTCGTGGCTAGAATCTCTCCCTTGATTCCATAATTCCTCCGCCCTCAAATCCATCCCCATCGTTTCCCTAATTCGATTCTCTTCTCTTTCTCGAGGTAACCCCAAAAAAAATTCAAATCCAGAAACTTATTGCGAAAATTCAAACAAATTGAATTGAATGGAATAGAAATGAGTCTGTACAATTCTAAAAAAACGCGTTTCGTTCCTCTTCCACGAGTCTTGTGGGATTGATTTATTAAGAGAGAGAGAGAGAGAGAGAGAGAGAGAGAGAGAGAGAGAGAGAGAGAGCTTGAAGGTTCTTTTAGGCGAGAAAAGAGAGAAAAATCCAGAAAGATAGGCGAAAAGGGAAATGAAGCGAAGGAGAGGTAAATATAATACTCTCGTCAAATGACTAAAATACCCTTATAAGCTTAAATGATAACAAAGCTGTAAACAAAACGAAAAAGATAATAACAGAAAAAAAAAAAAAAAATGAACCAAGACAGAGTATATGGTAATATTCATTTACCTGAACAAACTAGAATTAGTTTTTTAACTTATCTCAATATCTCTTAACAGAGCGATGGTGTAGAGGGGTAAACAGGTAAAACTGAAACTGAGGTGTGCAGGTGGAGCGTAGAGGACAATCTTGAAATTAAAAGTTTGGCTTGGGGACGAAGTTAAAAGATGGTTTTTTAAAAAAAAATTAGCTGACTCGGACTATATCCATCTAATTAATACCAAAATATAAATGCATTCTTATTTCCTTGTTTAAAAAGTTTATAGTTTATTGATAAGCTCAAAACATATATATGGTTTCAATTCAAAGTGGTCATACAATATATTTATTAATTAACACATTGTTGATTGATTAATGGATACCTAAAGACATTATGGGTTTATAAAACTGCTCTTTGTAAACATTTTTTTATAAAATATATATATAGATTTATATATATATATATATAAATGCATTCACTGTTTAAAAAAGTTTATAGTATTGATTTAAAAATATTGAGTAGTCGAGTTGTAGCCCCTTGCAAAGTTCCAATTCTTGCTTCACCCCCATGAAACTTTAGCCTATGTTTCTAGCCACACAAAAAAAGTTTGACAATGTATATCCCCACCTAATTTGAATTTTAAGTTCTATCCCCACGTTTTTTAAATCTAAACATTTTTTTGTCTAATCTATCATTTAACCAAATTAAAATTATAATTTATACTTAAACCAAAAACCCAAAATGTAAACATAAGTCGATACCTTTATAAGTACCAGATACAAAATCCAGAGAAAAAAATAGGGTTTATATGGTTTCAGCAGTTGAGACATTGATTCAGGGAAGAGGATATCATTTGGTTCAAAGAAGTGCCTTGATTCTCAGGTTACAATGAGGTAAGATATTTAAACTCTAATAGCATGACTGCACTACATGTTTTGTAATTTTGAGATAAATCCTTTATTTTTTCTCCAATATTAGTGGCGAAGAACATGATTTGAGAGAGAGTGGCGTCTTAAGATGTTGGAAGATGAAAGTGATCCAAGTGACCCAGGCTTTGGAATTTCTGATGAAGACGACAATGATTCAAGTTCTTCCGATAGCGGATCCGATGAAATCGATGGTCATTCAGAGAGGGTAGATATGAGAAGCAGAAAATGCACTTGCATTAAGTGGGATATATGTGGGATCCCTTGTGAACATGGATATGCAGTAATATTGACTAAGAAACTTAATTCAGATGAATACGTATCTGATTCGTTTCGTAGTTCACGGTTACGAGAGTTATATGGTGAGAACATCATTCCACTTAGAGGTGCAGGTCATTGGGCCAGAGGTGATGTGTCATTGGTGGGTGAACCTCCTGAGACACCACAACCTGGACGAAGAAAAAAGAGTAAGAAGCAAAAAAGAATAAAAGGAATCAATGAGTCTCCATCCAAAAAGAAAAACAAGAAGAAGAAGCAGTTCAAGGCAAAAGAAGTTTCCACTCCATCACAGAAGAATAAACGGACAATGCATTGTAAAAACTGTGGACAAGCTGGTCACAATACTCGGTCTTGTGCCAAACGAGCCAAAAGGGTAAGCGCTAGTTATCCATCTTTGAAAAACTGCTATTCATCTCTGTTTTTATAATGATTTGTGTTTATTTCTGTTGATTTCATTTTCAGTGTCATGGTGAAGCTTCTTCCAGTCAAT
The DNA here is from genome assembly GCF_000633955.1 of Camelina sativa. Taxonomy (NCBI): domain Eukaryota; kingdom Viridiplantae; phylum Streptophyta; class Magnoliopsida; order Brassicales; family Brassicaceae; genus Camelina; species Camelina sativa. Next base: position 21,596,286 of record NC_025690.1, read on the forward strand.
CTACACATGTAGTGTCTCAGGTGGATCAAGCGTAGGAATTTTTGTAGTTAGCAATGTATAGTAGTTCTTTGGGTTTTGTCTTTTGTCGTATTTAAAACTCATTCATTTTCATGCTAAAAAAACATTTATAGTACTTTATGAATCTATTACATAATAAACTAGTAAAACAGAGCAAAAAACAAAAGTAAGTGATAAGAACAACAACAAAAAAAAGTAGAGCACAAGCTTCTCTTAGCCTTGGTGAAAGCTAGCCAAAAGACCTGTAGATCTCCTAAAGTTCATGGCTTTAATGAGATGATCTAGTTACTCACGGCATGTGGGAAGCTATATCGTTTTGAAAGAAATGTTTGATAAATGAAACTGATTCAAAATCTGGGTAAAATCAAGTTCCAATTTTCGGTTTAATTGTGAATTGAATCTGGTTTAATGACAAATTAGACAGAAAATGTTTAGATTTAAGAGACGTGGGATATAACTTGAAATGCAAATTAGGTGAGGATATACATTGTCAAAATTTTGTTGTGTGGCTAGAAACAGAGGCTAAAGTTTCATGGGGGTGAAGCAAGAATTGGAACTTTGTAGGGGGCTACAACTCGACTACCCAAAATCATTTGGTTTCAATTCAAAGTGGTATACATACTTTGGTTTTTTTGGTATCTGATTCTTAATTGCTTTAATTTTCTTTACACTTTTTTTTTGTATTGCTTTACATTAAAAATAAAAATAAATTATGAATAACAACTTATTTCAAAAAAATGAGAAACTACTAAAAAAAAATTGAGGAACATGAAAAACCAAAAAGTATATTAAGCCTTTTACTTTCTTTGTTCGTGGGGTTTTTGGGCCTGGTAGCATATTAGACCAACTCCACTCAACAATTTGGATCAAAATTCTCTTAATTAAACTAATCATATTATTAATATTAAATTAATCAAATCAATCCATGAACAACTTAAACTAAAACACTCTTCCACTCAAGAATTTCTATCAAAGATTGCTTAAGCATTAAAATAATTATTATTTAACAATTTTTATTAATTATCGTATTTTAATAAATTATGAACTAATCAAAACAAGAAAAAATTATTTTAATTATTTATATTACATGAAAAGAAAACAAAAATATTTTACATAATTCAGAAATATGAAACATAGAAGTCACAACAAGGCTCCAAAGGTAGATATATGCTAAGAACAATAACTAGAAGTCAAACGTTTTAGGTATAGAGGCAAAGAAGAGAAAACTAACGCCATGGAGGAGGACTTGTGATGCAGTAAGAGATATCCGGAAGCTGTTCTTTCGACGGATGTGGCGCTGGATCACCACCCGATTTCGGCGCTGACATCTTCTAACCTCTGCAAACAAATAAAAACCAAAACTTTTCAACCACGAGAAATTGACTGCAACCCAAATCACAGAAGATGCAAAAAGTTACGAAATTTGAAGCTTGTAAGCAAAAAAATAAGAACCCAAGACAAAAAAAACTCGTCTTGAGCTAAACCCACAGTTGCAACAAAAAGCTTAAGACTAAAACTTTACACCAAAAACTTCACAAACCGAGAGAGTATAAAGGTGGACAAGGTCACGCATGACAAATGACAACAATAATCAAGATATACAATGAAATTATTGAAGACAAGCTGTGAGAATCTTTTCAATTTGCCCCTCACGACCATCCACTTATAGCCTTAAATGAGAAAAGCATCTGTCATGACTCAAAACCAGCACAGATAAGATTCTCTCTTCAACAAAAATTCTTCACAAGACAAAGGAGAAATCAATACACTTTAGTAGCTGAGAAAAAAATTGGATTCCATATACTCTCAAAACAGTGTACTCTTCAATCTTAAGAAACGAAAAAACTGAAAAGAAAAACTGTATTGAGGACAAGATGATACAAGACTCGGTGGTGAGTCTTATATCGGGATAGAGATGATGGCTTCACAAGCTGGCGGTCGCTTCTCTTTTGTGAAGGAAAGATGGTCGATGATGTAGATCTGACACGATGGCGGTCGCTTCTCTCGTGTGGGATCGGTAAAGGGGGAAGTGCTAGCGGTAAAGAGGTATTAGTTTAACATCTCGATTTTGTTCTCGTGGTTCTACCTCTCTAGCACGGTTCCGCATCAAAGGATCTTCTCTCCGCTGATGTTGACGCCTTAATGGATCTGTTGGTGGATCATCATCATCATCCATGTCAATGGATTCGTCTTCCTCGTCGCGGACATTCCTTTGTTCTCGATCTGGTCCAATGTCAACCCTCGCTTGAGGTTGCTCCAAACGGCCTATCTTATCGCCGAGTCCTCTCAACTGCTCTGTGAGGGATCTCATCATTTGCATCATGGCGTCTTGAGGTATATCTGCGTTTTCTCCCATAGTGAGTGTCTAGAACGGATCTGCGCTTAGAGAAAAACAACAAAGGATCAACGTACCACAGAAGTTGAAAAGGGAAATGTCAAAGAAAATAAAGGAAACTTTTTTTTTTTTGAAATTTTAAGAATGACAAGCAATATTAGACAATAAAAGCAATGAAACAAAAGCTGAAAAGATTTTTTTTTTTTTAAATGCGAGATGAACTAGTACGACAACTAATACAGAGAGTGAAACAGACGACTTAAGGAAACAAATTAAAAATATAATTTTTTTTTAAAAGTTTGTAAATAAAAGCTTAAACAAACTAGAGATAAGGCTGTTAAATAAAAGAAACTAGGATTTTTTTTTGTTTTTTAATAAAATAAAACAAAAGCTACAAATCAAATGAAAGTAAATGGAAAAGATAAACCTGGCAAGGGAACAGCGTGAACTGTGCTCTGATACCAGATGATACAAGACTCGGTGGTGAGTCTTATACCGGGATAGAGATGATGGCTTCACAAGCTGGCGGTCGCTTCTCTCTTGTGAAGGAAAGATGGTCAATGATGTAGATCTAACACGTTGGCGGTCGCTTCTCTCGTGTGGGATCGGTAAGGGGGAAGTGCTAGCGGATTGAAGTACACCATAGAGATGTGATTGGTCTCTGATACAGTACACGAACTTAGCCTTGTGGAATCTCACACACAGGATAAAGAACAAGCTTATTCTCTCAAGAACACTTAAAGAGAAAAAGTAAGAAAATTCAGTATTTCATTGATAATCAAAGGTGAAAAATCGAACAACTGCTGCAGGGGGACTTTATAAGAGTCCTTCAGCTAGCCCTAAGGCCGAAAATAAATGGAAAATAATGCAACAAAGGAAATCAAATAAAATCAAACACAAAACCATTGTTTTTGGAAAGTAAATAAACTAATAAAAGAAAATGCTAAAGTAGACTTGATCTCTCTTGATGAGCAAGTCTTCTAGCCGTTGTTGGGGTTGGTGGGACCTACAAGGATCGAAAATATTGAATAAGACTTACCTGGATGCGATCTAGGTCCAATAGACGTTCCTTGAACCACTTCTTGTACTACTCGATGAACTACTTCAGGGTTCTTGTCTTGTATTGGCTTGTTGGTTTGTTTACTGAAGTAGGGGTCTTCCTGGAGTTCCTCTAGAGTATCTTGATCAGCCTCTTGATTCTCGTTCATGTCCTCTATGTCTTGGTCTTGATCTTCACTATATTGATCGGAGGTGTAGCTTGTATCACACGTCTCTTGCAGATCCAATGTCTTCTCTTGGATTCTTGAGGTTCCTTGACCTGCCAAAAGAGGTTTCATACATGGGGAACTGGTCTGATCAAGGCTCATTTGGGTGAAGGCTTCAGCAAGCTCTTCCTCGGTAATGTGATCATGTCCATTATGGTGGCATGATGGTGGTACAAACCAGTTGACGTCCTTCAGCTCTAGGGAGCTTACAATGTCTTCAACGGCTAAGTTAAACCTTGTCCTTAGCTATTTAGCCTTTGATCGTGTCATAGGGCCTTTTCGTACTTCGGGTACAGGATGTGGTACAAGATCTGGTTTAACGGTTTGGTTTGTAGGATCGATGTCCGCATCATTCCCTCCCTCTTCAGAAGGTTTTGTCCTCAAAACTGAATATCCTGAATCATAAGCAGACAAGTCAGCTACATTAAAAGTGTGAGAAATTTTTACCTTATTTGGTAGCTCCAAACGGTAGGCATTTTCATTGATCTTCTCAAGACCTTTAAATGGACCGTCGCCTCTTGGTGATAACTTAGAAGCTCGTTGTGTTGGAAATCTCTCAGGCCTCATATGCAACCAGACCCAATCTCCCGGTTTGAACAACATCTCTTTTCTTCCCCGATCAGCCTTGCGTTTGTTGTCGACATTCTTCTTTTCCAAATTTGTTTTGGCTTTGTCATGCAACTTCTTGATGATTTCTCCTCTTCTTAGCCCATCTTGGCAAACCTGAACTATCTGAGGCAAGGGTGTTAAATCTAATGGAGACAAAGGGTTAATTCCATAGACTATCTCAAAAGGAGATAGTTTTGTAGTCGAATGGACAACACGATTATAAGCAAACTCAATAAAAGGAATGCAATCAACCCATGTTGCCATATTTTTACCAAGAGTGGCTTTAAGTAAAGTAGAGAGAGTTCGGTTTACCACTTCAGTTTGTCCATCCGTTTGGGGATGACAAGTTGTAGAGAATAGAAGCTTGGTACCTAACTTTCTCCAAAGTGTCTTCCAAAAGTGACTCAAGAACTTGGTGTCACGATCAGAGACTATTGTCCTTGGAATTCCATGGAGGCGCACCACTTCCTTGAAGAACAAATTTGCGGTTTGAGTCGCATCATTGGTCTTGTCACACGGGATGAAGTGTGCCATCTTGGAGAACCGGTCCACAACAACAAAGATTGAATCCTTGTGTTTAATCTTTGGCAATCCTAAGACAAAGTCCATAGAAATATCTACCCAAGGAGCGTTAGGAATAGGTAATGGTAAGTAAAGACCATGAGGATGTAACCTGGATTTTACTTTGTGACAAACAATGCATCGAGCACAAAATCTCTCAACGTCTTTCTTGAGATGGGGCCAAAAGAAGTATTCCATTACCACGGCCAAGGTTTTGTCGACACCAAAGTGACCCATCAAACCTCCACCATGTGCTTCAGTGAGTATCAATTCTCGCATGGAACCTTGAGGAATACACAACCGCTTGTCTCTAAATAGAAACCCATCCTGCAAGTAGAATGCTTGGTATGCTCCTTTGCCATACTCCTTGTAGCACTCTCCAAATTCTGGGTCATCTTTGTAAAACTCTTTGATATGCTCAAATCCCATTACTTTAGCCTCCTTAGTAGCTATGAGAGCATATCTTCTTGACAAAGCATCAACAACCACATTCTCTTTGCCCTTCTTATACTTTATCACATATGGGAACGTCTCAGTGAACTCCAACCACTTTTCATGTCTCCTCTTAAGTGAAGTCTGACCCTTGAGATGCTTGAGGGTTTCATGATCGGTGTGAATGATGAATTCCTTGGATAACAAGTAATGTTGCCACGTTTCTAGTGCTCGAACTAAGGCATAAAGCTCCTTGTCATAGGTCGGATAGTTCAACGTAGCTCCACTCAACTTCTCACTGAAGAAAGCCACGGGTCTTTTTCTCTGATGTAGTACAGCTCCAATTCCCAAGCTTGATGCATCACACTCTACTTCAGACATAACTTCAAAATCTGGGAGGGCTAAGACCGGTGCTTGTGTGAGCCTCTCTTTAAATGTGTTGAAGGACTTTTCTTGAGCTTCTCCCCATGAGAAAGGCACGTTTTTCTTGATCACGGCAGTCATTGGTGCAGCCACTGTACTAAAATCCCTGAGAAACCTCATGTAAAAGCTTTCGAGACCATGAAAGCTGCGAACGTGTCCAATCGAAGTTGGAGTAGGCCATTCTCTTATTGCCTTAATCTTCTCCTCATCCACCTGTAGGCCGTGTTTACTCACTACAAAACCTAAAATACACACTTATTAGTAGAAAAGGAGCACTTCTTTAGGTTAGCATAAAGGCCTTCCTTCCGAAGTGTTTTCAAAATTAACCCTAGATGTTTAATGTGATCAGAATGGCACTTACTGTAAATAAGTATGTCATCAAAATAAACAACAACAAATTTACCAATAAATGACCTTAGAACCTGGTTCATTAGTCGCATGAAGGTGCTTGGGGCGTTGGTTAACCCAAATGGCATGACAAGCCACTCATAGAGACCTTGCTTGGTTTTAAACGCGGTTTTCCACTCGTCTCCTTCCCTCATTCGGACCTGGTGATAGCCGCTCCTCAAGTCAATCTTGAGAAGACGGTTGCACCACTTAACTCGTCCAACATGTCGTCTAGTCTTGGAATGGGGTGTCGATACTTGATGGTGATATTGTTGATTGCTCGACAGTCTACACACATCCTCCATGTACAATCCTAATTTGGAACTAAGAGAACTGGTACCGCACACGGGCTGAGGCTCTCTCTGATGTACCCTTTATCCATTAGGTCACGCACTTGCTTCTCTAACTCCTTAGACTCCTCCGGATTCATTCGGTAAGCTGGTTTGTTTGGTAGAGGAGAACCGGGTACAAGATTAATCTGATGTTCAATGCCACGAATAGGGGGTAATCCTGGTGGTATCTCCTCTGGAAACACGTCTTTGTATTGATCTAGTACAACTTGTACTTCAGCGGGTAGTTCAAGCTCACTTGTACCTGTACTTAAACATTCTTTGAACAACATTAGTAGCACGGTGCCCTTGGCACTCATGGTTTTACAAACCTCATTGGATCTCAAATAAAGGTTAGAAGTCCTTACCTCGACCTCTTTGTTCATGTGTTTTTGCAACTCATGAAATTTAGAAGGACTTAAAGGGGCAAGGTTGAACTTACGGTCATTGTGCATGAAAGTGTAATGGTTTGTTTGACCGTCGTGAGTTGTAGCTCGGTCAAACTGCCATGGTCTTCCAAGAAGAAGATGTCCGACTCTCATTGGAACTACATCGCAAATGACTTGATCTTGGTATTTCCCAACGCTGAATGATACAGTAACTTGTTCAGCAATTTTCAGCTCGGTGTCATCGTTCAGCCACCTAAGTTTGTATGGCCTCGGGTGCTTTGTTTTCTGAAGACCTAACCTGTCCACCGTATACTTGCTAGAAACATTAGTACAAGAACCTCCATCAATAATCAAGTAACATACCTTGTTCTTGATTGTGCATCGAGTGTGGAAAATATTTTCCCTTTGAACTTTCTCCTCGGGGTTGACAAGTACAGTCAACATACGTCGGATCACAAGAAGTTCTCCTGTGTCGGGATACTCCACGTCATTCTCCGGATCAGTACGGTACTCATCTTGCTCGTCTTGAGACTCATAGTCTCCACTAGGTGTGACAATCATCACCCTTTGGTTCGGACATTCTCTCGCCATGTGTCCCCTGCCTTGACATTTAAAACAAGTAATGTCACGGGTACGAGATTGACTAGTGTTAGGGAACTTACCTGGTTCGGGTTTAGAGGTTTTAGGTGCCTCATTAGACTTGTTCTTAAACCTAGAGTCATTTTCCACGCTTTTGCTTTTGTCCATGCTCCGGCTGTTGCTTGCATTCAAAGGCGTGTTGTTTCTAGTACGGTTCCTTAAATACATCTTACGCTGGATTTGCTGCTCTACTTGTACAACCTTGTGAAGTAGTTCATGTAGGCTGCTGTAGTTCGATGTCTCCACCTTTCGGGCTATACGCTCTTGCAAGCCGTCAATGAATTGAGCCATTAGGGACTCACTCGATTCTTCCAGCTCCAATGAGTTCATGAGCTTCTCAAACTCCTCAAAATACTCATCCACAGTCCTTGTTCCCTGAGATAATTTTCTAAAACGTTTTTGTAAGTCTCGTTGATAATGATCAGGTACATACCTCAACCTCAAAAGGTACTTCATGTCGCCCCAACTGCTGATGGTAGCAAACCGCTGCCTCCTTCTATCGGCTACCGTCCTATCCCACCATGACAAGGCATTGTCAGTGAGCTGCGCCGATGCAAGGGCTACCTTTCGGGCTTCTCCATAGCCATAACATTGGAATATGTATTCCATACGTCTCTCCCAGTCCATGTAAACCTCCGGATTAGACTTTCCTGCAAAAGTAGGAGGTATTAGTTTAACATCTCGATTTTGTTCTCGTGGTTCTACCTCTCTAGCACGGTTCCGCATCAAAGGATCTTCTCTCCGCTGATGTTGACGCCTTAATGGATCTGGTGGTGGATCATCATCATCATCCATGTCAATGGATTCGTCTTCCTCGTCGCGGACATTCCTTTGTTCTGGATCTGGTCCAACGTCAACCCTCGCCTGAGGTTGCTCCAAACGGCCTATCCTATCGCCGAGTCCTCTCAACTGCTCTGTGAGGGTTCTCATCATTTGCATCATGGCGTCTTGGGGTATATCTGCGTTTTCTCCCATAGTGAGTGTCTAGAACGGATCTGCGCTTAGAGAAAAACAACAAAGGATCAACGTACCACAGAAGTTGAAAAGGGAAATGTCAAAGAAAATAAAGGAAACTTTTTTTTTTTTTTGAAATTTTAAGAATGACAAGCAATATTAGACAATAAAAGCAATGAAACAAAAGCTGAAAAGATTTTTTTTTTTTTAAATGCGAGATGAACTAGTACGACAACTAATACAGAGAGTGAAACAGACGACTTAAGGAAACAAATTAAAAATATAATTTTTTTTTAAAAGTTTGTAAATAAAAGCTTAAACAAACTAGAGATAAGGCTGTTAAATAAAAGAAACTAGGATTTTTTTTTGTTTTTTAATAAAATAAAACAAAAGCTACAAATCAAATGAAAGTAAATGGAAAAGATAAACCTGGCAAGGGAACAGCGTGAACTGTGCTCTGATACCAGATGATACAAGACTCGGTGGTGAGTCTTATACCGGGATAGAGATGATGGCTTCACAAGCTGGCGGTCGCTTCTCTCTTGTGAAGGAAAGATGGTCAATGATGTAGATCTAACACGTTGGCGGTCGCTTCTCTCGTGTGGGATCGGTAAGGGGGAAGTGCTAGCGGATTGAAGTACACCATAGAGATGTGATTGGTCTCTGATACAGTACACGAACTTAGCCTTGTGGAATCTCACACACAGGATAAAGAACAAGCTTATTCTCTCAAGAACACTTAAAGAGAAAAAGTAAGAAAATTCAGTATTTCATTGATAATCAAAGGTGAAAAATCTAACAACTGCTGCAGGGGGACTTTATAAGAGTCCTTCAGCTAGCCCTAAGGCCGAAAATAAATGCAAAATAATGCAACAAAGGAAATCAAATAAAATCAAACACAAAACCATTGTTTTTGGAAAGTAAATAAACTAATAAAAGAAAATGCTAAAGTAGACTTGATCTCTCTTGATGAGCAAGTCTTCTAGCCGTTGTTGGGGTTGGTGGGACCTGCAAGGATCGAAAATATTGAATAATACTTACCTGGATGCGATCTAGGTCCAATAGATGTTCCTTGAACCACTTCTTGTACTACTCGATGAACTACTTCAGGAGTCTTGTCTTGTATTTGTTTGTTGGCTTGTTTCTTGAAGTAGGGGTCTTCCTGGAGTTCCTCTAAATTATCTTGATCAGTTTCTTGATGCTCATCCATGTCCTCTATGTCTTGGTCTTGATCTTCACTATCTTGATCGCTTTAGGAGGTGTAGCTTGTATCAGACGTCTCTTGCAGCTCCAATGTCTTCTCTTGGCTTCTTGAAGTTCCTTGACCTGCCAAAAGAGGTTTCATACCTGGGGAACTGGTTTGATCAAGGCTCATTTGGGTGAAGTCTTCAGCAAGCTCTTCCTCAACAATATGATCATATATGTTGTGGCGGCATGATGGTGGTACAGACCAGTGGACGTCCTTCAGCTCTAGGGAGCTTACGATGTCTTGAACGGCTAGGTTAAACGTCATCCTTTGTTTAGCCTTTGATCGTGTCATAGGGCCTTCTCGTACTTCTGGTACAGGATGTGGTACAGGATCTGGTTCAATGGTATGGTTGGTAGGATCGATGTCCGCATCATTCCCTCCCTCTTCAGAAGGTTTTTTCCTCAAAACTGAATCTCCTGGGTCATAAGCAGACAAGTCAGCTACATTAAAAGTGTGAGAAATTTTTACCTCCTTTGGTAGCTCCAAACGGTAGGCGTTTTCATTGATCTTTTCAAGAACTTTAAATGGACCATCGCCTCTTGGTGATAACTTAAAGGCTCGTTGTGTTGGAAATCTCTCAGGCCTCATATGCAACCAGACCCAATCTCCTGGTTTGAACAACATCTCCTTTCTTCCCCGATCAGCCTTGCGTTTGTTGTCGGCATTCTTCTTTTCCAAATTTGCTTTGGCTTTGTCATGCAACTTCTTGATGATTTCTCCTCTTCTTAGCCCATCTTGGCAAACCTGTTCTATCTGAGGCAAGGGTGCTAAATCTAATGGAGACAAAGGGTTAATTCCATAGACTATCTCAAAAGGAGATAGTTTTGTAGCCGAATGGACAGCACGATTATAAGCAAACTCAATAAAAGGAATGCAATCAACCCATGTTGCCATATTTTTACCAAGAGTGGCTCTAAGTAAAGTAGAGAGAGTTCGGTTTACCACTTCAGTTTGTCCATCCGTTTGGGGATGACAAGTTGTAGAGAATAGAAGCTTGGTACCTAACTTTCTCCAAAGTGTCTTCCAAAAGTGACTCAAGAACTTGGTGTCACGATCAGAGACTATTGTCCTTGGAATTCCATGGAGGCGCACCACTTCCTTGAAGAACAAATTTGCGGTTTGAGTCGCATCATTGGTCTTGTCACACGGGATGAAGTGTGCCATCTTGGAGAACCGGTCCACAACAACAAAGATTGAATCCTTGTGTTTAATCTTTGGCAATCCTAAGACAAAGTCCATAGAAATATCTACCCAAGGGGCGTTAGGAATAGGTAATGGTAAGTAAAGACCATGAGGATGTAACCTGGATTTTGCTTTGTGACAAACAATGCATCGAGCACAAAATCTCTCAACGTCTTTCTTGAGATGGGGCCAAAAGAAGTGTTCCATTACCACGGCCAAGGTTTTGTCGACACCAAAGTGACCCATCAAACCTCCACCATGTGCTTCAGTGAGTATCAAGTCTCGCATGGAACCTTGAGGAATACACAACCGCTTGTCTCTAAATAGAAACCCATCCTGCAAGTAGAATGCTTGGTATGCTCCTTTGCCATACTCCTTGTAGCACTCTCCAAATTCTGGGTCATCTTTGTAAAACTCTTTGATATGCTCAAATCCCATTACTTTAGCCTCCTTAGTAGCTATGAGAGCATATCTTCTTGACAAAGCATCAACAACCACATTCTCTTTGCCCTTCTTATACTTTATCACATATGGGAACGTCTCAGTGAACTCCAACCACTTTTCATGTCTCCTCTTAAGTGAAGTCTGACCCTTGAGATGCTTGAGGGTTTCATGATCGGTGTGAATGATGAATTCCTTGGATAACAAGTAATGTTGCCACGTTTCTAGTGCTCGAACTAAGGCATAAAGCTCCTTGTCATAGGTCGGATAGTTCAACGTAGCTCCACTCAACTTCTCACTGAAGAAAGCCACGGGTCTTTTTCTCTGATGTAGTACAGCTCCAATTCCCAAGCTTGATGCATCACACTCTACTTCAGACATAACTTCAAAATCTGGGAGGGCTAAGACCGGTGCTTGTGTGAGCCTCTCTTTAAATGTGTTGAAGGACTTTTCTTGAGCTTCTCCCCATGAGAAAGGCACGTTTTTCTTGATCACGGCAGTCATTGGTGCAGCCACTGTACTAAAATCCCTGAGAAACCTCATGTAAAAGCTTTCGAGACCATGAAAGCTGCGAACGTGTCCAATCGAAGTTGGAGTAGGCCATTCTCTTATTGCCTTAATCTTCTCCTCATCCACCTGTAGGCCGTGTTTACTCACTACAAAACCTAAAATACACACTTATTAGTAGAAAAGGAGCACTTCTTTAGGTTAGCATAAAGGCCTTCCTTCCGAAGTGTTTTCAAAATTAACCCTAGATGTTTAATGTGATCAGAATGGCACTTACTGTAAATAAGTATGTCATCAAAATAAACAACAACAAATTTACCAATAAATGACCTTAGAACCTGGTTCATTAGTCGCATGAAAGTGCTTGGGGCGTTGGTTAACCCAAATGGCATGACAAGCCACTCATAGAGACCTTGCTTGGTTTTGAACGCGGTCTTCCACTCATCTCCTTCCCTCATTCGGACCTGGTGATAGCCGCTCCTCAAGTCAATTTTGGAGAAGACGATTGCACCACTTAACTCGTCCAACATGTCATCTAGTCTTGGAATGGGATGTCGATACTTGATAGTTATGTTGTTGATTGCTCGACAGTCTACACACATCCTCCATGTTCCATCCTTCTTTGGAACTAACAGAACTGGTACTGCACACGGGCTGAGGCTCTCTCTGATGTACCCTTTATCCATGAGATCACGCACTTGCTTCTCTAACTCCTTAGACTCCTCTGGATTCATTCGGTAAGTTGGTTTGTTAGGTAGAGCAGAACCTGGTACAAGATCGATCTGATGTTCAATGCCACGAATAGGGGGTAATCCTGGTGGTATCTCCTCCGGAAACACGTCTTTGTATTGATCTAGTACAGCTTGTACTTCAGCGGGTAGTTCAAGCTCACTTGTACCTGTACTTAAACATTCTTTGAACAACATTAGTAGCACGGTGCCCTTGGCACTCATGGTTTTACAAACCTCATTGGATCTCAAATAAAGGTTAGAAGTCCTTACCTCGACCTCTTTGTTCATGTGTTTTTGCAACTCATGAACTTCAGAAGGACTTAAAGGGGCAAGGTTGAACTTACGGTCATTGTGCGTGAAAGTGTAATGGTTTGTTCGACCGTCGTGAGTTGTAGCTCGGTCAAACTGCCATGGTCTTCCAAGAAGAAGATGTCCGGCTCTCATTGGAACTACATCGCAAATGACTTGATCTTGGTATTTCCCAACGCTGAATGATACAGTAACTTGTTCAGCAATTTTCAGCTCGGTGTCATCGTTCAGCCACCTAAGTTTGTATGGCCTCGGGTGCTTTGTTTTCTGAAGACCTAACCTGTCCACCATATACTTGCTAGCAACATTAGTACAAGAACCTCCATCAATAATCAAGTTACATACCTTGTTCTTGATTGTGCATCGAGTGTGGAAAATATTTTCCCTTTGAACTTTCTCCTCGGGGTTGACAAGTACACTCAGCATACGTCGGATCACAAGAAGTTCTCCTGTGTCGGGATACTCCACGTCATTCTCCGGATCAGTACGGTACTCATCTTGCTCGTCTTGAGACTCATAGTCTCCACTAGGTGTGACAATCATCAACCTTTGGTTCGGACATTCTCTCGCCATGTGTCCCCTGCCTTGACATTTAAAACAAGTAATGTCACGGGTACAAGATTGACTAGTGTTAGGGAACTTACCTGGTTCGGGTTTAGAGGTTTTAGGTGCCTCATTAGACTTGTTCTTAAACCTAGAGTCATTTCCCACGGTTTTGCTTTTGTCCATGCTCCGGCTGTTGCTTGAATTCCAAGGCGTGTTGTTTCTAGTACGGTTCCTTAAAGACATCTTACGCTGGATTTGCTGCTCTACTTGTACAGCCTTGTGAAATAGTTCATGTAGGCTGCTGTAGTTCGATGTCTCCACCTTTCGGGTTATACGCTCTTGCAAGCCGTCAATGAATTGAGCCATTAGGGACTCACTCGATTCTTCCAGCTCCAATGAGTTCATGAGCTTCTCAAACTCCTCAAAATACTCATCCACAGTCCTTGTTCCCTGAGATAATTTTCTAAAACGTTTTTGTAAGTCTCGTTGATAATGATCAGGTACATACCTCAACCTCAAGAGGTAATTCATGTCGAGCCAACTGCTGATGGTAGCAAACCGCTGCCTCCTTCTATCGGCTACCGTCCTATCCCACCATGACAAGGCATTGTTAGTGAGCTACGCCAATGCAAGGGCTACCTTTCGGGCTTCTCCATAGCCATAACATTGGAATATGTATCCCATACGTCTCTCCCAGTCCATGTAAACCTCCGGATTAGACTTTCCTACAAAAGTAGGAGGTATTAGTTTAACATCTCGATTTTGTTCTCGTGGTTCTACCTCTCTAGCACGGTTCCGCATCAAAGGATCTTCTCTCCGCTGATGTTGACGCCTTAATGGATCTGGTGGTGGATCATCATCATCATCCATGTCAATGGATTCGTCTTCCTCGTCGCGGACATTCCTTTGTTCTGGATCTGGTCCAACGTCAACCCTCGCTTGAGGTTGCTCCAAACGGCCTATCCTATCGCCGAGTCCTCTCAACTGCTCTGTGAGGGTTCTCATCATTTGCATCATGGCGTCTTGGGGTATATCTGCGTTTTCTCCCATAGTGAGTGTCTAGAACGGATCTGCGCTTAGAGAAAAACAACAAAGGATCAACGTACCACAGAAGTTGAAAAGGGAAATGTCAAAGAAAATAAAGGAAACTTTTTTTTTTTTTTGAAATTTTAAGAATGACAAGCAATATTAGACAATAAAAGCAATGAAACAAAAGCTGAAAAAAATTTTTTTTTTTTTTTAAATGCGAGATGAACTAGTACGACAACTAATACAGAGAGTGAAACAGACGACTTAAGGAAACAAATTAAAAATATAATTTTTTTTTAAAAGTTTGTAAATAAAAGGTTAAACAAACTAGAGATAAGGCTGTTAAATAAAAGAAACTAGGATTTTTTTTTTGTTTTTTAATAAAATAAAACAAAAGCTACAAATCAAATGAAAGTAAATGGAAAAGATAAACCTGGCAAGGGAACAGCGTGAACTGTGCTCTGATACCAGATGATACAAGACTCGGTGGTGAGTCTTATACCGGGATAGAGATGATGGCTTCACAAGCTGGCGGTCGCTTCTCTCTTGTGAAGGAAAGATGGTCAATGATGTAGATCTAACACGTTGGCGGTCGCTTCTCTCGTGTGGGATCGGTAAGGGGGAAGTGCTAGCGGATTGAAGTACACCATAGAGATGTGATTGGTCTCTGATACAGTACACGAACTTAGCCTTGTGGAATCTCACACACAGGATAAAGAACAAGCTTATTCTCTCAAGAACACTTAAAGAGAAAAAGTAAGAAAATTCAGTATTTCATTGATAATCAAAGGTGAAAAATCTAACAACTGCTGCAGGGGGACTTTATAAGAGTCCTTCAGCTAGCCCTAAGGCCGAAAATAAATGCAAAATAATGCAACAAAGGAAAGCAAATAAAATCAAACACAAAACCATTGTTTTTGGAAAGTAAATAAACTAATAAAAGAAAATGCTAAAGTAGACTTGATCTCTCTTGATGAGCAAGTCTTCTAGCCGTTGTTGGGGTTGGTGGGACCTGCAAGGATCGAAAATATTGAATAAGACTTACCTGGATGCGATCTAGGTCCAATAGACGTTCCTTGAACCACTTCTTGTACTACTCGATGAACTACTTCACGGTTCTTGTCTTGTATTGGCTTGTTGGTTTGTTTACTGAAGTAGGGGTCTTCCTGGAGTTCCTCTAGAGTATCTTGATCAGCCTCTTGATGCTCGTTCATGTCCTCTATGTCTTGGTCTTGATCTTCACTATATTGATCGGAGGTGTAGCTTGTATCACACGTCTCATGCAGATCCAATGTCTTCTCTTGGATTCTTGAGGTTCCTTGACCTGCCAAAAGAGGTTTCATACCTGGGGAACTGGTCTGATCAAGGCTCATTTGGGTGAAGGCTTCAGCAAGCTCTTCCTCGGTAATGTGATCATGTCCATTATGGTGGCATGATGGTGGTACAGACCAGTTGACGTCCTTCAGCTCTAGGGAGCTTACAATGTCTTGAACGGCTAGGTTAAACCTTGTCCTTAGCTGTTTAGCCTTTGATCGTGTCATAGGGCCTTTTCGTACTTCTGGTACAGGATGTAGTACAAGATCTGGTTCAACGGTTTGGTTTGTAGGATCGATGTCCGCATCACAAGACCTTTTCACCCAAATTCCCCATATCATAGGACCGTATAAGATGCAACTCTAAAGAAACAAAACAGACTTAAAGAATAAACTATCAAACACCTGAATTCTAAAATACATTAAAGGAGTCATGAAGCTACAAGCAAAACCAATGGAGAGTAGGAACCTTCATGGACAATAGGATAAATCAGAACCACAAAATTACACCTGCAAGACTCTAAACATATATACATCACCTAAACCACTACCTGTTCAAATCTTATTTGATTCTAACAGTAAACAATCGATCAGAATTGTAAACCCAGACTCACACTCACACTAGATTCAAATTCTCGTAACAAAACCTAATCAAAGATGAGATGACGAACCTTTTGTGTGTGCGATCCGCCAGCCGGTTGACCTCGCTGTTCCCTTAATCCCATCATAGGAACCTTCCGCCATCGTTATCGCTGTGGGAGATAGAAGGTCTTGAGCAACGAATCGTCACATCGAGTGGAATCTCGATTGGAACCCGAAACCTCGACATATCTCTCTCATATATGAAGATCTTTCGTGTTTCAGCCAGAAAATCCAACGATTCAAGGTGAATCGGAGAATTTTCAGGGTGAAACGACAAATCGCCGATGGTTTCACCGTTTCTTTTACAGAGAAAGATATGTCGCGAAGAAAAAGAAAAAAAAATTGTTTATCCTCCTTTATATTTCCCCCCAGCCAATCAGAACTGATCACGCATCGGTTCTCATACGATTCTCAAAATCCCTCTCGTGGAACCGATTCTCCTAATTTCTAATTTCTTTTTGGGTTTTTTCTTTATTTTTGGGCCTGAAAATTCCACAAAGAATCTCTAGTGGACTTGCTCTTACTTACTAATATCCAAACTGAGTTGTCAATATACCCACAACCCAATTTTGGGACAAGGCCAAAATAATTAAACCGTTTTTTTTTTTTTACTAAATATTTTTAAACCTGTGGGCTCATAATTTACTTTTAGGATTTATTACTTTTCCATAAATTGTGTAAAAAGTTATCTATAACATCGCCTTGACGATTCAACTGGAGGCATTTACATATACATCCACATACTGTATATGGATACAAAGACATGTATGGATATCAGAATTTTATTTGAAATCATATGTTGCAACTCAACAACCGAGATGTAAATTTTAATTTTGTAACGGTTAAACAAACAAATATCGACATCTCAGCTAGAGAAATCAAATCTAATGTAAACTATATGTAAGAGAGAACAAGAAAAGCTAAAGACTTTCTGAATTTAGTGTATAGAGAAAGGTGACTCTTATAACCGGAACAAAAGGTGAGTTTTAATTTGTAGCTGTGTCTGGAAGACAAGGCAAAGTCCAAGTGGGTGCCTCCGTACGTCAAAGTTGTCCAACCCGTATTATCTCGAAAATAATCTTTCTTAAGAAAAGTTTTTGGATTCAAAAGTCCAAGCCATACCAAACAAGACAACGACGTATAAAACGATACGCGACTCATAAATTCACAAAAAAAACCTACCACCCAAGTCAAACCTATATTCCATTTTTATGAATTCGTAATTATTATGACTTTTTTTTATATAATCATTTGTATTTATATCTCTTGGGTCAATGTATCTTGTATGTAAAGCTTCATATATCTAGAAAGAAATAAAAAAAACCAGTTCCGTACGAGATAGAAAACGAAGTAAATGGACATGACATCTAGATTTTTTCATTGGTGTATGGTGGTGATTAGATTTTCGACAGTATATTATTCTACAGGTTAATTTAAGCAAATCATGGTACAAACATTAATATATAGAGCTATCCACATCTATTCAAACTGCACAAAATTTTTAATCTAATATTTTTTCTAGGGGATTTGGCCGGTTGTTAATTGGTAACTTTTAAGTGTTTTTTTTTTCTGCTTACACACACAAAAACCAATAAACGTCGAGTGACCAAATCAAACAACTTGTTACGATCGACAAACGTCATGTTCCGCTGTTTGTTTGTCGTCCCGTTAATGGTAATAATTCAGACACGCACCGTAGTAAAAAAACTGCACCCAAACAAGTAAATCTTGACTAAAAATGTCTTCTTTATTTGTCAGCCAAAAACGCTTAGGATATTGCCAAAAGACATTTTTTTTTTAAAATGGGTCACCATATCATTTTGATAATATAGAATCCAACGACCTTTATCTTTTCGCCGAACTATACACCTTTTTTTTTTTTTTTCTGTGTCCATTTGTTTGACTTTTTTTTCACACATCCACAAAGAAAAAAAAGACCATTCTTCTTCTAGTCACCCTCTCGTGCTTCTCATTAAAACACCAAACCCAAAACCAAAACTTTGTTCTCTTTCTTCTTTCCTTTGCCATATCTGTTCACATCTCTCTCTCATCTTTTATATCTTTTTCGTTTTTTTGCCTTTGTTGGTCGAAAGTTTCTATATTTCTCTCTTTTTTTCTTCTCTGCTTACAACACAATCTGCTCAAGAAGCTAAAGAAGAACGATCAAGAATCAAAACGGAGAAAACGAATCTGATTCTTAGCTAATGGGTTCTTGCTTCAGTTCTCGAGTCAAAGCCGACCTCTTCCACAGTGGTACTATCTCTCTCTCTCCAACTATTTTTGTCACAAGAAAATCTAGAATTATGCATCGCTCTGTTCTACTCATCATCACGATTCATGTGTTTTAACATACAAAGAAAAGAATGGAAATTTCCGATTTTGATTGGGCTTCAAATTTTGAAAATGGTCTGTGTGTTGTGTAGGTAAGAGCAGCGATCTGTTCGGTCTAAGTCTCTCGAGTCGGAAATCTTCATCGACTGTAGCGGCGGCTCAGAAGACGGAAGGGGAGATATTGAGTTCGACCCCTGTCAAAAGCTTCACCTTTAACGAACTCAAACTAGCCACCAGAAACTTCAGACCGGATAGTGTGATCGGAGAAGGTGGCTTCGGTTGTGTCTTTAAAGGTTGGTTAGATGAGACCACTCTTACTCCGACTAAACCTGGAACCGGTTTGGTCATCGCTGTTAAAAGGCTTAACAAAGAAGGTTTTCAAGGTCACCGTGAATGGCTGGTACAGTTTCTCAAACTTGGAGTGTTAAAGTGTGAATGTTGTTGTGTCTGATTTGTTGTGTTCTGTTGTGAATTCAGACTGAGATCAACTACTTGGGGCAAATGAGTCATCCAAATCTTGTTAAACTTATCGGTTATTGTGTAGAGGATGATCACCGTCTTCTTGTCTACGAGTTTATGCAAAAAGGAAGTCTTGAGAATCATCTATTCAGAAGTGAGTCCTATGGACCATCTTATCTTTGATGATCAATTCTATGTTTTTTGTTGTTTTTGGTATTTAGATTCTGATGAAACATGGTTTTGATGCAGGAGGTGCATATTTTAAGCCACTCCCATGGTTTCTACGGATCAAGGTTGCGCTTGATGCAGCAAAGGGGATTGCTTTTCTTCACAGCGATCCCGTCAAAGTGATATACCGAGACATTAAAGCCTCCAACATCTTACTTGATGCGGTATGTAGAGAAATACATAATTTTAAAATATAGTTAGATGTCTTCAAAGTGTTTTACACTGATGACTTTGTTTCCCTTAAACAGGACTACAACGCAAAACTTTCTGACTTTGGACTAGCTAGGGACGGTCCAATGGGTGATCTGAGCTATGTTAGTACAAGGGTCATGGGTACATATGGCTACGCTGCTCCCGAGTATATGTCATCAGGTAAATATCTACCAATCCTCATATATGAATTATGACTAGTTTGATCAAATATTCTAGAGCATATGGATAATGGTTTGAATATTTGTTTTGTCTCTCCATTTGTGTAATCCTTTTTAGGTCATTTGAATGCAAGAAGCGATGTGTACAGTTTTGGAGTTGTGCTTCTAGAGATTTTAACGGGTAAACAAGCGTTGGACCATAACAGGCCGGCTAAAGAAGAAAACCTTGTGGATTGGGCTCGACCGTACCTCACAAGCAAACGCAAGGTTCTCCTAATCGTTGACACTCGGATAGACACACAGTACCTACCTGAAGAAGCCGTGAGATTGGCCAGCATTGCGGTCCAGTGTCTCTCATTCGAACCAAAGTCGCGCCCGACCATGGACCAAGTGGTCCGTGCCTTGCAACAACTTCAGGACAACTTGGGAAAAACAAGTCAGACCGATCCTGTTAAGGATACCAAGAAACTAGGTTTAAAAACTGGTTCTAGGTCATCCGAAAAACGGTTCACGCAAAAACCTTTTGGCAGGAACCGCGTTTAAGCTTATACTTCTAAGATTCGGAAAACAGGTCAAGCTGGTAACTGAATTCCAGGATGAACATTTTTCCGGTGAGTACTTGAAACTGCGTACATATCCGTTTTGGACGGATTGAACACAGTTCTCGACAAACCGTGCATGTGGAGAATGATAATGGATGTATTACATCTTTCCGGGTACATGTCCCATACCAGAGAACATGTGTGGCCTTAGGCTTCCTTGTATGCTGTTTATATCGAGTGAAGTATATATGATGAGGTCATTTTTGCCTCTTGTGTATAACACTCTTTGTATTTTTGTTCTTTCAATTTTTTTCCCTAACCGTAATTTTGAATTCGAACTTATATATATATATGATATTAGCCCAAAATACTAGAGGTTAAACTGATACAAAGAATAGCAAAATTCCGAATTCGAGTTTTATTGGCTACTGAAATTATACACTATATAGACATTATTAAATAACGTATTGTATGGATGTAAAGTTATAACAATGGTCAATTTATATATCCCAACTAATCTTCTTAATCAAAATTTGGATTGTCATTTAAAATCCAACCTTATGATTTTTGCATCAAGTCACAAACGAAAAGCAAAACACAACCGTTTTAACACTTAATTGATGGCATAGGGTGTTTTACAAAAATACATATAAACAAACTTTGATTTGGTTTCAGTTTTAACATTTTGGTATAATTCGGTCCAAATTTCCCGGTTAACAATTACTGAAGTGCGAGTGAAGAGTTCGTGCCGGTTCTTGATTCTGCATTCGAACTGCGTGACGTTCTTTCGGCTTATCCGCTTTGTGAGCAAAAAAACTATAATCGAACTTGAAGAGAGAGTTGCAGAGAGGTTTTAGCCGCAGAAGAAAAGGGTTTACTTTACTCTTGTCTTCTTCCAAGTTCCAACTTCTGAGTGAGTGATCGAATTCGAAGCTATGATGACGACAACAACCAATACCATGGCTATGCTCCAAAACCTAGTCTTCTCTGTTCCCATCTCTCGTATGGTAGTGCGGCGTCACTCCTTCGCTACCGCCTTCGCCGCTGCCGCCACAACCGTCGTACCGTCTCCTAAACTGGCCTCAGCCAAACCGGCACGTACTCCACACATTGACTCGCAGGTTCTCCTCGGAATGACGGAGCCTGAGCTTCAACAGCTCGCTATCAACCTTGGTCAAGTAAAGATCCGATTTTTTTTTTCAATTTAAGAATGATTCGGGTTTGATTTAGTCGATAAAGTTCTGATTTTTCCGGTGGGAATTTTGCAGGAAGGATACAGAGGGAAGCAGCTCCATCATCTTATTTACAAGAGGAAAGCTAGTAAAGTTGAAGACTTTAGCAATTGTGAGCAAATTCTCACCAAGTTCAAGTTCTATGCTTTCTGAATATTTCATCTTTCTTGACATTAACCAATCTTCAATTTGATGCTTTAAAGTGCCTCAAACGTTTCGTAAAGAACTTGTGGATGGTGGATTTAAAGTAGGAAGATCACCCATTTACCAAACTGTTACCGCAACTGATGGTACCATTAAGGTAACTTTGTGTGTCAATGTTTGAGATTTTTTCTTGCTTAAGTTGTGTTTGATTAGTGCTTAAGGTTTCCAGTGTTTTGCTTTTATCTTATAGTTGTTGCTAAAGCTTGAAGATAACCTATTGGTCGAAACTGTTGGTATACCTGTTCAAGAAGAAGAGAAGGGCATAACGCGCCTCACTGCCTGTGTCTCTTCCCAGGTGGATTTGACTTTCTTATTGTTGGAGATTTTTACTTTTTGGCTTTGCCTAATTGAGTTTTAATACTGATGTCTTTAAGTTTTCTGCTTTAGGTTGGATGTCCTCTGCGTTGCTCCTTTTGTGCCACGGGAAAAGGAGGGTTTTCAAGAAATCTTCAGCGGCATGAGATTATTGAGCAGGTTTGCTTCTATATTACCTCTTGTTTTCTGCAGTTTATGGATTATGTGAATTGAAATATGTTCAAAAGAATCTTATTTGGAATGATGATCAAAAAGAGAGTATGGTTACAGATTTATGAATTTGTGGTTTAGTTCCAAGATAAAACACTTAGGCTCAGATCTTAAGTAGAATACCTTATGCAATGAAAAAGACTATTAATCTGATCCTAGATGTTTCATCATAGAGAGGCGTAAGTGTTTAGAAACAGATGTTTGTTCTCACTTGAGAGACCCGGGAGAAGAACTCTTCGTAAAAAATGTAAATGTGGCTTGTGTTTACAAGTGTAATTTTTAAATCTCTAGGTGTTGGCTATTGAGGACGTGTTTAAGCATAGGGTGACAAATGTGGTTTTCATGGGAATGGGTGAGCCAATGTTGAACCTAAAGTCAGTGCTTGATGCTCATCGTTGTATGAACAAGGTAAGCCATTTTCCATTTTGACATGATTCTGTGTAGATATAATTGAAGTTTCTCTGCACAAATATATGATTTATTTCTCTGCATAATTGTTAAACAATAAGACATAGCACTCACTTGACAGCAGTATGCTTTTCATTTACTTAGGACATTGAAATCGGGCAACGAATGATTACAATATCAACAGTAGGTGTTCCGAACACAATCAAGAAGCTTGCCTCACATAAGCTTCAGTCGACCTTAGCTGTCAGGTGCGTCCCCACTTTCTGTCTTTGTTCATGTGTTGGTCAAAAACTAGAATGATCTTTTCTAGTTTACTCAGCTTTCTTAGGTCAAGATACCACAAACATATCATGAAATCTTAATTTCTAAACATGTACCATATGCTCTGGATCGGTCACGTATTAATGATTTTCATGTTTTCATATTATTTACTTACTCTCGAGTTGTTCTTTTGGCGAATCAGCTTACATGCGCCAAATCAGAGTCTCCGGGAGAAAATTGTACCAAGTGCTAAGGCTTATCCGCTGGAAGCAATTATGAAGGATTGTCGTGATTACTTCCAGGAAACAAATAGACGTGTCTCCTTCGAATATGCCCTTCTAGGTGTGTGAGCCGTGCAATGAAACCAATTTTCTGTTTTGTCTCCCACGTTACATCACCTAATATAAGTTTAAAAATGATGATGCAGCTGGTGTCAATGACAAAGTTGAGCATGCGGTGGAACTTGCAGAGCTACTCCGTGAATGGGGTAAAACTTATCACGTAAATTTGATACCTTACAACCCGATAGAAGGATCAGAGTACAAGCGACCTTACAAGAAAGCGGTATGTTACTAACCATTAAGCCTACGCATTTGTATTTTTTGGTGTTTGAATTCAGAACCTCATTGAAAAATACAAATAAAAGTTCCTTAAATCGCTTCTTTAAACCAAATGTACAGGTCCTAGCGTTTGCAGCTGCATTGGAGTCGCGTAAGATAACTGCCAGCGTCAGGCAAACAAGAGGACTTGATGCAAGTGCTGCTTGTGGTCAGC
>NC_025690.1:21620776-21626874 GCF_000633955.1 Camelina sativa
TGGGGTAAAACTTATCACGTAAATTTGATACCTTACAACCCGATAGAAGGATCAGAGTACAAGCGACCTTACAAGAAAGCGGTATGTTACTAACCATTAAGCCTACGCATTTGTATTTTTTGGTGTTTGAATTCAGAACCTCATTGAAAAATACAAATAAAAGTTCCTTAAATCGCTTCTTTAAACCAAATGTACAGGTCCTAGCGTTTGCAGCTGCATTGGAGTCGCGTAAGATAACTGCCAGCGTCAGGCAAACAAGAGGACTTGATGCAAGTGCTGCTTGTGGTCAGCTGAAGAATAAGTTTCAGAAAAGCCCTGTAATTGCTGAGACGGATAGTCAAGAATCTCAGCCAGATGCAGAAGCTGTCGCGTGTTGATGTCCTCGATTGCACAAATCTCTGGTTTTGCGATGAGATGGCTCTATTCAACTTTGTTTTGAAAAGTAGACAGGCATGACTAGATGACGAAAAAGTAAAATTTGACTTTAAAGGTTTGGTCGGTCACTACAGCTGGGGATGAGGAGATTGAAGCACGTTTGAGAACTGACGACTCTTGACATGAGTTTTATATATGTTTTTGGCCTATATGTTTGTGATGTGATGTTTGGTTTATTATAATTGTGACGAGGAAGCCAATTTAATAGTGTTATCGAGTGAATGATATTAACAGATCAAATCCATACAAACTTTAAATACATGAGCTGAATTATCATATTCTCCTTAACACGCATATAATGTCGATCAAGGGAGTGTATTGATAAGTTTTCGAATGGGTAATATATAACTTATATAATTGATTGGAAAGTGAAACCAGAACACAAATAAAATTGCAAGACAAATGTTAAAAATCACTATAAAAACCAAAATTACAAAACAAATGTATTAGAAAATACAATAAAAAATTACAATTTTTTTTGCATATCCTAAAATATATGATATAAGATATTCCGCGAAAGCATAAGTAATTTTATCAGCAACTAAGAACAACACATTTATTTAAAACTTATTCCTGCAAAATAGATCTAAAATTTATAGTTTTTATTTAGAAGAAAAAACCATTACTTTATCTTGGGTTTAGAATCCGCTATGTTGGACTTAAAATCCGCTATGTTGGACTTAGAATCCACTATGTTGGATTTAGAATCCGCTATGTTGGACTTAGAATGGTGAATGGTTAGATGTAAGTAAACGAAAAATTCGCTTGGAGAGAAAAATCACAACAAAACCTTGTTGGTTCATCTTGGAAAGAGATCTCAATATTCCGATGACACCAAAAACAATCGGGACGGACAGGACGAAAGAGACACACGGCTGGTGAAAATTGGGCCCCAACATGGAAAATAAGACCATGAACCTATAAGACAAAGACCATGTTTTAGATGGCGCTCGGCTCAGTAAACAAAAGAAAAGAAGTAGATGAAAGTACCTTTCTATAAGACAAGACCATGACTCGATCTAAACGGCGGGATCTGATCTTAGAACTCATCTCTGATTTTGTGTCAAGATGGAGTTACAGTTCGTACTGGCAGAGCTAGACGGCGCTCAAGTAAACTCTTTTGTGTATCTGACGTCAGGCTTTGCCGTTTTAGGTTTAGGTTTATGAGAGGTCGAGAGTTGGGTTTATATAGTCCCAAGATAAGGTTTCCCTGTTGGATACCCTTTTTTTTTTTTAATGTAAATTGTACAAAAGCCTTTTTCGATGCTACTGTCCTCAAGCAGATGATGCCGACAGAGACATCATTCTCCTAAGTCAAGACTCACGAAAAAGATGAGGTAAAACGCAACCAAATAGTAGCCATGCTCTGAAACCTATGTGAAGGAGAACCAGAAATGAGAGGCTGAGGCATCAGAGGCTCAAGAGAGTCGATGAACAACACCAACCAAGGCATCGAATCATCCACAAAGCCAAAGAAAGCCCCCCGAATCAAACTCCAACACACGAAATCGACACGAACGGAGTGGACAGAAGCTTCAAGCGTGTGGCAGTAAGCTGTCCTCAAAGCAAACAAACCGACACATAGAAACCCTTACCTCCGGCAGACACGAGCCGAAACGCGGCGGTTAGACTAAGATAGATCTTGGAAAAAGAATCCGAGCAAAGTGTACACGCTACACCACGACATGGCCAAGGGTAGCACACTCGACCGCCGGACACACCAGGAAGAAGGCGACCTGAAAACAGATCTACAAACACAGTTTGCTCTGCCGATTGAGATGCGAGACGCGAGGACCGGAAATCAGAGCCTCCACCTTGATCCACCGCCGTCTACAAGCAATGGAGGCAGAGACATGAGATTTTAGCCACCGAAAACGGCCGTCGTGCACGGCGGACCTTCGACACTCGCCACGAGAAAACAGAGCCGAATCAATTCACCGGCGTCTTCAAGTGCAGGGATGGTTTTGGACCAAGTATCCTAGAGCCCTCTCACGGTGCCGGTCGTAACCGGACATCGGAGAGGCAAGATGCGGCGGATTAGGGTTGTCGCAGGAAATTTCTTCGAGAAAGAAAACTTGGGTGCACGTCAGAAAACATTGTTTTTAGAATATTCTGTATGATAAATACGTGTGTGTCCAGTGTTATATTTAGCTACGTAACTGTTTGTAGTGAATTGGACAATAACACCTAAAGCCAAACTCCAAAGTCCAAAGCATTTCAAAAAAATAGTAAATCCAGATATATTTTTTTAACTAATTAAGTTCTAACTTGGAAATAAAGGATCTAGTGAGTTGACAGACACGATCATGAAGCTTTCCTAATTAGGTGAAACATGTATTGTAAAGATTGGTCTTTCTTTATTTGCTGGATAATAATAAATTAATAACCGGTGGTAACTGGTTAGTGTGGTTAATGTGAAATTCCATATCATTTTAATCATGTCATTTATTTTTCATCCTCGATGCTCCACCATTACTCTAGGATTGCATCTTCGTCTTAGCTAGATCAATTGTTTGTTTTATTAAATTTTTATTTGGGTTATAGTACGATTCTAAATCCATGATTCGGTGGCATTGGTTTCTAAGCTCAGAGATTCTGATTTGAATTTTACCTTTGATTTGATGCCGTTCAAATGCTTGTTTGATTCCATTTGTCATGAGATTTTTTTCTAATGTTTTATCTTCCCGAAACGAAACATGTTCGACTACCAGATTCAAATGTAACTATTCTTTATAAGAAAACACAACTTAATAAGCCACAAATATTAATATAATCGATATGTAGCCTAATGATCGAACTGCAAGAGTAACAGAAGTACATAGCGACGAAACTGTTATTTGATTGAGCAGTGAAAGGTATATAAATAATGTACAAAGAAAAGAAGAAGAAATTTTGCTTTTAATAATGAAACTTCATACAACATAAGACTCGGCCAAAAGACCAGTACAATGATAAGAGAAAATTACAAGTGAAGAACTCATGTATTGATCTCCTAGACACACTCACATAAACATCTTAGCTTAGGCATCTTCTTTCTTGCAAAATCACTTGTCTTTTGTAATTTCCTTTATCACAACCATGTATCTTACTCTTTTGCATATCCTAGAATATGTCTACTACTAGAAAGATGATCAGAATCCATCTCACTCTTTTGGATATGCTCATATACGCCCACTATCTCAATGATATATCAAGATCCATCTTACTCTTTTGCGTATACTTGAATATCAATATAGGATTTGATGACCTATGTTTCTACCATTCGATCAACTAAATCTACAACTTTTTGATATGGTAAAGACTAAAACATAGATCTATATCCCATTTCTACCATCTGATCAACTCAAACTATCCCACATAAATCTTCCATTTGAGATAAAATCCATAAAACCAAGTGTTTCAAGCTAATGGTGCTAAAAAACAAACAAAATTTCATCATCTCAAAAAGTGACTTTCTCAATATATATAGATTATGGATAGTTTGAGTATCACCATTCGCTTGGAGAGAAAAATCACAAAGCCATGTCGTCTCAACTTGAAAACAGCCGTATGTATTCCAATGAAACCAAAAACAGAGAGGTTGAGACGAGACACCGTATCATCGAAGATATTGTCATTAAACCAACTAGTCAATCTTAATCTCATATCTAGTCCCAACCTAGCGCTACTGGCTACTCAAAGGAAGAATTAGCTGTAAAGTACCTTAAGGTGTGACAGGATGCTGAATCAATCTAACAGTAGAGATCTTCGAACCCCATCAGTGTAACAACAGATTCAGACCTCTGAATCCAACACAACTTTTTTGTTTCACCAAAGTGGCTCTTTGCTCGATCTCTTTTTAAGGAATGAGTTTGCAGAGCTTGGCGGCGCTTGCCGATTATGTTTTTTTTTGTTGTTGATGTCAGTGTCACAACTATAGGTTTAGGTTTCTGAAGTCCTAATGAGTGACGTGGGTGGGTTTATATATTAAAACGGGTTTATATATTAAAACGTTTCCGTCATACTACATTTTTTTTTTAATCCAAAAAATGTGAGTGATCTTATAATTTTCCGAAATATATATATATATATATATATATATATCATATGTGTAGTTTTAAGCATGAAATTTTGAATGTAAGTCATGTATAGTTTTTTTTTTTGGCAATCACATAATGTAAATTTGAGAAATAACAAGANATAGGATTTGATGACCTATGTTTCTACCATTCGATCAACTAAATCTACAACTTTTTGATATGGTAAAGACTAAAACATAGATCTATATCCCATTTCTACCATCTGATCAACTCAAACTATCCCACATAAATCTTCCATTTGAGATAAAATCCATAAAACCAAGTGTTTCAAGCTAATGGTGCTAAAAAACAAACAAAATTTCATCATCTCAAAAAGTGACTTTCTCAATATATATAGATTATGGATAGTTTGAGTATCACCATTCGCTTGGAGAGAAAAATCACAAAGCCATGTCGTCTCAACTTGAAAACAGCCGTATGTATTCCAATGAAACCAAAAACAGAGAGGTTGAGACGAGACACCGTATCATCGAAGATATTGTCATTAAACCAACTAGTCAATCTTAATCTCATATCTAGTCCCAACCTAGCGCTACTGGCTACTCAAAGGAAGAATTAGCTGTAAAGTACCTTAAGGTGTGACAGGATGCTGAATCAATCTAACAGTAGAGATCTTCGAACCCCATCAGTGTAACAACAGATTCAGACCTCTGAATCCAACACAACTTTTTTGTTTCACCAAAGTGGCTCTTTGCTCGATCTCTTTTTAAGGAATGAGTTTGCAGAGCTTGGCGGCGCTTGCCGATTATGTTTTTTTTTGTTGTTGATGTCAGTGTCACAACTATAGGTTTAGGTTTCTGAAGTCCTAATGAGTGACGTGGGTGGGTTTATATATTAAAACGGGTTTATATATTAAAACGTTTCCGTCATACTACATTTTTTTTTTAATCCAAAAAATGTGAGTGATCTTATAATTTTCCGAAATATATATATATATATATATATATATCATATGTGTAGTTTTAAGCATGAAATTTTGAATGTAAGTCATGTATAGTTTTTTTTTTTGGCAATCACATAATGTAAATTTGAGAAATAACAAGATTGTTAATCACAGATTTACAATTATTACTAGTAACAGTCTATTGATCTGATCGTAAACGTCTTATCATAGAGAGGCATAAGTGTTAAGAAACAGATGTTTGTTCCCACTTGAGAGACCCCGGAGAAGAATTCTTAGTAAAAAATGTAAATGTGGCTTTTGTTTACAAGTGTAATTTTAAATGTCTAGGTGTTGGCTATTGAAGACGTGTTCAAGCATAGGGTGACAAATGTGGTTTTCATGGGAATGGGTGAGCCGATGTTGAACCTAAAGTCAGTGCTTGATGCTCATCTTTGTATGAACAAGGTAAGCCATTCTTGCATTTTGACATTGTTCTGTGTAGATATAATTGAAGTTCTTGCTAAGTATCTAGGCACTGTAAATTAATTGGCAAGTCAACAAAAAGACTTGACCGTTAAAAAATCATGTTGCTGTGCACAAGTATATGATTTTATTTCTCTGCATAATTGTAAAACAATAAGACATAGCACTCACTTGACAGCAGTATGCTTTTCATTTACTTAGGACATTGAAATCGGGCA